>NC_053424.1:39249250-39335321 GCF_007990345.1 Gossypium hirsutum
CTATTCAGACAACATCGGGCAATCTTTAATGAAGTGGTCAACTGATCCGCACTTGTAACAGGAGCGGTCATGGAATCTACAACTCCCCGAATGCCATTTACCACAATATCGACATTCCGTTCTATCTCGACGTTCATTCCCAACACTGGCGACCGAAGTGCCTCGTGTACCCACAGGGGTCGATCACGATCTCGTCTAAAAAGGCCCGAATGCCTCTAGACCGGCCCACATCATCTCGAAATTTCTTTGATGCCTGTTGAAGAGACTTTCCCGAGGATCTTTTACGAAACTCTCCAGTTCCCACATCAACTTTTTGTTTTTCCTTTCTAAGCTCTTCGGCTTTACAAGCTCGCTCGACAAGTACTACAAACTCTCGTATTTCAAGAATGCCAACGAACATTTTTATATCTTCGTTCAGCCCATCCTCGAAGCGTTTACACATTATAGCCTCAGGCGAAACACATTCCCGAGCGTATCTACTAAGTCTAACAAATTTTCGCTCGTAATCAGTAACTGACATAGAACCTTGCTTAACCTCAAGAAATTCCTTCCGTTTTTGATCAACAAATCTCTGACTGATATACTTTTTCCGAAACTCAGTTTGGAAAAACTCCCAAGTTACTTGCTCTCGGGGCACAACAGAAGTCAGAGTACTCCACCAATAGTAGGCAGAATCACGTAGCAAGGAGATAGTACACTTTAGGCACTCATCGGGTGTGCAAGATAGCTCGTCGAGTACCCGGATAGTGTTGTCCAACCAAAATTCAGCTTGCTCAGCATCATCGCTGTCCGTAGCTTTAAATTCAGTAGCCCCATGTTTTCGGATTCTGTCAACTGGGGGCTTATTTGACCTTATTTGGTCAGTTTCCGGACGTATTGTAGGTGCGGGGGTGGCATTAGTCTGGAATGGAGGTTGTGGAACAGCCGTATTAGTTCGAATGTATTGGTTGAACCAATCATTCATCACGCTATAGAAAGCTTGTCTAGCTTCATCATTCGGGTTACTAGCATTAGGTTGAGAGTCCGCCGGCGCTGTCCCTTGTGCGAGAGCAGGCGCTACACTCTCAAGATCATCAGCTACCGCTCGGTCGGGATCGGGATCCATTACTATAAATAAACACATTTTCAATTGTCAAAAATCACCACACTATCAAATAATCACAAAATGGCATGTATAGCTAGACCCAAACGTATTACGGTAGTCCTAGAATCGACTAAACCGTAGCTCTGATACCAATAAAATTGTAACAACCCGTACCCGAGTCCGTCGCCAGAGTCGGACACGAGGGGTTTGCAGACTTAAATCACTTCTTTGCACAATCCATTTTAAATTTTCCAGGCAAGCTGGCTAACTGTGTCACTGTCACCTTAAAAATCATATCTTGAGTTTCACAACTCGAAAATCAGCTTCGTGATTTTCCCTGAAACTAGACTCATATAGGCATTTACAAATTTTTTTCTAGAATTTTTGGTTGGGCCAATTAGTACAATTTATTAGTCAAAGTCTCCCCTGTTACAGGGATCGACTACACTGACCTTCATGCATTACGATTTGGATATCTTCCTGAACAGAGCTTCAACAGTGATACCGTTTGTTTCTATAGAAACTAGACTCAGAGAAGAATCTAGACATATATGGCATGACTCCTAATTATCTCTGGTTAATTTATAATGAATTTCCAAAGTCGGAACAGGGAATCCAGAAACCGTTCTGGCCCTGTCTCACGAGAACCTGAATATCTCTTAACATACTGTCCATATGATCGTTTCGTTACTTTCCTATGAAAATAGATTCATCAAGGTTAGTTTACATAATTTATTCACTATTTAATTCCATTCCTACTATTTTTAGTGATTTTCCAAATCTACATCACTGCTGCTGTCAGCATCTGCCTTTAAGGTAGACTTTACCTATTTCATAGTTTCCATGATTCAACTAGCCCTTTTAGCATAAATAGCACAAATTATGATAGTGATTAACCATTCCCATGGCCAATCCTTGTTAATCATATCCACACCTCTCAATAACCATATCCATACCAAATGATTATAACATTATGCTCAAACATATATAAGCCATTTTCGCATGGCTATCCAAAATTATACAAATCCAAAGGGTCCATGACCCACAACAAAAAGGGTAGTCCTATACATGCCATTTCAAAGTTCAACCAAAATTGTACCAAAAGGGGGCTTTGATAGTGTGGGAGACTTCGACATCCAAAAATCCCGAGTCTGATAGCTGACGAGCCAAAATCTATAAAATAGAGAAACAAAGAAACGGAGTAAGCAATTTATGCTTAGTAAGTTTTGAGCAAGGGATTCCAGCACAACAAAAGTATAGCATTCATATAGCTAAACGGATAATTTCATATGCACAAATTCTCAATATCATACTTACTTCACATTACCAACCCTTATGTTCATACACAAAAGATCAACTTACCCAAAGGCCGGTAGCTCATTTATCGACTGAGCGAATACAGATTTGTAAGGGATCAACTAATTCAAAGCACACACGAAACATACCTCATCGCTGGGATTTTACGAGCGTATTAATTTAAATTTTTACAGCAAGATCGCTCGTTCCCAAATCTAGCATCTTCGGGGTTTAGCCGGATATAACCACTCGCACAAGGCCTTCGGGTCTTAACCCGGATATGGTCACTAGCATAAATACCTTCGGGATTTAGCCCGGATATAGTCGCTAGTACAAATGCCTTCGGATCTTAGTCCGGATGTAGTCGCTTAGCACAAAAGCCTTCGGGACTTAGCCCGGATATAGTCGCTTAGCACAAAAGCCTTCGGGACTTAGCCCGGATATCACTCGAGTAACCATGCACATATATCAATAAATCATGACACATTCATATTTCATTTTCATTACCAAAGCTCAAACACAAGACACTTATCACATTTACAATTTCGGCTCAATAGCCACATATAAGAGCATGATTTTGATTTACTTAAGACATAGTCTAATCGAATCATAATTTAAGTCCCATTACTCGAAAACTTACCTCGGATGTTGTCGAACGATTCCGATGGCTATTCGACCACTTTTTCCTTCCCTTTATCGGATTTAGATCCCCTTTGCTCTTGAGCTTAATTTAAACAAATAAATTCATTTAATATTTTCACTTGGGCAGTTCCATTCAATACATGTATGTCATACAATTTAAGTACAATGACCTTGCTCAATACTATTTAAACATCATGCATTACCGAACTTCATCAACACCATCTAGCTTCATATAGAAACACATATCGTCCTAGGTCGGTACACAAGTCAAATGCATCATTTAAATTGTCAAAGTCCACAATTTAGTCATATTTCTCTATCATAGTTTCTTCACTTAAACCGAATTAACAAGCTTATATAGTCCTTGGCCGAATGCTATTTAACCCAAGTCATCAAGAATTTCATTATTTAACACCTTAGATATCCATAGCTAAATAGGTTATTTGTACATACATATATATACATAAGTGCATAGATACTATGTTACTAACAATTATTTCCTTGCTTAGCAGCCGAACCAATATACACATTACTTCATATCTACCTGTCACGTTTTCTCTACTTAAACCGAATAAACTTGCACATAAGGTCCTTGGCCGAACCTCACTAAAACAAGTGAACCAAAATCTTAGTATTTATCTTGTGTATGACCTTATTTACCTTCCAAAAATCGCAAAAACATCAAACTCTTAATGTTTATGTACAAGGCCGAATCTTAACATGATCCAACCTCCAACTCATTCCTTTCAACAACCGAAACTGAATGCTCAAGCCATAACCGAGATTTCGAAATTTTGCCATGGTTTGTGTAAGAAATTTGCTAATTAACTAGAAACAAGTTTAAAACTTAAGAATTTAACACAACATACTAACCTCCCCTTAAGCTCAAGGTGACCGAAACCTCTCTTCTTCCTCCTTTCAAACCGGCCAAGAAGAACCAAAGGATGAAGCCTTTCTTTTTTTTTCTAGTTTCGGCAAAATGGGGGAACAACCACACACTTTTTTTTTGTTTTCATCATATTCCCTTTCATTATTTTATTCCCATGCTCCTTATTTTATCATACTTCCCATGAAACACTAACTTAACATGTTTATGACATGTTCTTGCCCATCACACTTGGTCTACCATACTTGTCATGGCCGGCCACTACTAATTAGGGGGAAATTGACATGCAAGTTCCCCCTTTTTATTTCATGCACTAATAGATCCTTATGCTTTGACCTATCACATTTCAAAATTTTCTCACATAAGTCCTATTTACTAAAATTCACCTACAATTAAACAAAATTCAAATATGAAATTTTCACACATGCATATATACATATAATAAGCATCAAATATGACAGCTAATTATTTTTATGACTCGGTTTAGCGGTCCCGAAACCACTTCCCGACTAGGGTCAATTTTGGGCTGTCACAACTCTCCCCCACTTAAGAAATTTTCGTCCCCGAAAATCTTACCGGTAAATAAGTTTGGGTATCGTTCTTTCATGGCATTCTCGGTTTCCCAAGTAGCTTCTTCGACTCTGTGTTTGAGCCATAACACCTTTACTAACGGAACCCTTTTGTTTCGCAACTCCTTCACTTCACGAGCTAGGATACGCATCGGTTCTTCTTCATAACTCATATCGGCTTGAATTTCAACCTCTGATGGGCTAATTATGTGCGATGGATCAGATCTATAGCGTTGAAGCATCGAAACATGAAAGACGTCGTGAATCTTTTCAAGTTCAGGGGGTAAAATCAATCGATACGCAACTGGACCGACTCGTTCGGATATTTCGTATGGCCCAATGAATCTCGGACTCAACTTGCCCTTACGGCCAAATCTGAGTACCTTTTTCCAAGGCGAAACTTTAAGAAACACTTTATCTCCCACCTGATATTCAATGTCTTTTCGTTTCAAATCCGCATACGATTTCTGACGATCTGTGGCTGCCTTCAGACTTTCACGGATTACCTTTACTTTCTGTTCGGCATCTTTAATGAAATCAACTCCGAAAATTTTACTTTCACCGAGCTCGGTCCAAAACAATGGTGTACGGCATTTACGCCCGTACAAGGCCTCGTAAGGTGCCATCTTAATACTTGATTGAAAACTATTGTTGTAAGCGAATTCAATCAAAGCTAAATACCGTTCCCATGAACCATTAAACTCGAGGATGCAACATCTCAACATATCCTCAAGTATTTGAATTATCCGCTCAGATTGACCATCGGTTTGTGGATGAAAAGCAGTGCTAAAATGCAGCTTGGTACCCAAAGCTTCTTGCAATTTCTTCCAAAATCGTGAGGTGAATCCCGGATCTCTATCCGACACGATAGAAATAGGTACCCCGTGTAATCTCACAATCTGAGAAACATACAATTCAGCTAGTTTATCCAATGAAAAATCCGTACGCACGGGATAAAGTGAGCCGACTTAGTCAGTCTATCAAAAACAACCCAAATCGCATCCTTCTTACTTGCTGACAATGGCAGTCCGAACACAAAGTCCATTGTGACTCGATCCCATTTCCACTCGGGTATCATGATCGGCTGAAGAAATCCTGAAGGCACTTGATGTTCCGCTTTCACTTGTTGACATATTAAACATCTTGAAACAAAGTCGGAGATGTCTAGTTTCATACCATGCCACCAAAACTGACGTTTCAAATTGTTGTACATTTTCGTACTCCCCGGGTGAATTGACATTCGGCTACAATGGGCTTCGTTCAGAATCATCGAAATGAGTTCCGAATTCCTTGGAACACACAAACGACTTTTGAACCTCAAACAATCATCATCATCAATTTGAAACTCCGATTCCTTGTTCGGAACACACTCAGCCCGTTTTGCAACCAATTCATCGTCGACTTTCTGAGCTTCACGAATTTGATGAATCAATAATGGTTCAGCCTTTAATTCAGCTACTAACACATTGTCGGGTAGAACAGACAAGAGTACATTCATCGCTCGTAAAGCAAACAATGATTTTCGGCTTAAGGCGTCCGCAACCACATTAGCCTTTCCCGGGTGATAGTCAATGACAAGCTCATAATCCTTTAACAACTCGAGCCAACGTCTTTGTCGCAGATTTAAGCCTCTTTGAGTCATCAAATATTTGAGACTTTTGTGATCCGAAAATACATGGCACTTTTCACCAAATAAGTAATGTCGCCATATTTTTAAAGCGAATACGATGGCAGCTAGTTCGAGATCATGGGTCGGATAACTTTTCTCATGTGGCTTTAATTGTCTCGACGCATAGGCCACAATTCAACCTTCTTGCATCAATACGCAACCTAACCCAAGTAGGGACGCATCACTATAAATGACAAACTCTTTGCCTGATTCGGGCTGCACTAGAATTGGAGCTTCGGTCAAATAAGTTTTCAGTTGATCAAAACTTTTCTGACATTTTTCTGTCCATTCGAACTTAACATCTTTTTGAAGTAGCTTCGTCATCGGTGTGGCTATCATCGAGAAACCTTTTACAAACCGTCGGTAGTAACCGGCAAGTCCCAAAAAGCTCCGAACCTCAATAATATTTCTCGGAGGCTTCCAGTTAAGTATGGCTGAAATTTTGCTCGGGTCAACTCGAATACCCGATGCGGATACCACATGACCCAAGAAGCTAACCTCTCTTAACCAGAACTCACACTTACTGAACTTAGCATATAACTGCTTATCCCGCAAAATTTGCAACACTAGTCTCAGGTGCTCAGCATGTTCGGTCTCATCTCTTGAATAGACCAAGATGTCATCAATGAACACAACTACGAACCGATCCAAATATGGTCTGAAGATCCGATTCATCAAATCCATAAATACCGTAGGGGCATTTGTGAGCCCAAACGGCATCACTAAGAACTCGTAGTGACCATATCTCGTTCTGAAGGCAGTTTTGGGTATGTCCGAATCTCGAATTCGCAACTGATAATAGCCCGATCTCAAATCTATTTTTGAGAACACTGAGGCTCCCTTCAGTTGGTCGAACAAATCATCGATACGCGGTAACGGATATTTGTTCTTTATTGTCACTTAATTCAGCTGACGATAGTCAATGCACAACCTCATGGTTCCGTCCTTCTTTTTCACGAACAATACTGGTGCTTCCCAAGGTGAGAAACTTGGTCGAGCGAAACCTCTATCCGTTAACTCTTGCAACTGAGCTTTCAATTCTTTTAACTCAGTTGGTGCCATACGATACGGAGCTATCGAAATCGGCGTAGTCCCAGGTACAAGCTCAATACCAAACTCTATCTCCCGAATAGGTGGCAAACCCGGTAATTCTTCGGGAAAAACATCCGGGTATTCACAAATTACTGGTACCGACTCAAGTTTCTTTTCTAATTCCTTGTCATCAAGTACATACGCAAGGTATGCTTCGCACCCTTTTCTTACATATTTCTGGGCCAACATTGAGGATATTACAGCTGGCAACCCATCCAAGTCCGTAGACTCAACTCAGATTACTTCGTTATTTGCGCACCTCAAATCAATAGTCTTGCTTTTGCAATTAACAACCGCATCATGCACGGTCAACCAATCCAACCCGAGAGACGGATGAGTATAAGTCTTTTCGCCTCAACCTAGAATCTAAAGTGAAATCAGAGAAAGGCCAAGAACAATTAGACCAGTTCAAGATACCCGAATATCCAATCAAGCTCTCTTGTAATTCATATGAGATAGCCTCTTGCAAACAAACCACGTCAACCTACACTGAAGATGTGGTGGAAATAAAAGAACTGCTGGTGTAAAGATTGGAAATGAAAAAATCACTGAAACAACATATGGAGGCGTAGAGTTCTTTTGAAGAGATCAAACATGATGTTCCCAACTTTGATAACGAGTAGCACCGTATTGTCATCAACCACTCTGAATTAGATGATAATAGTTAGCAAGAGTTTGGAACTAGAGACCATTAAGAGACATTGAATATAGTTGAAGGCATCTCCAATCCAATTAACATAAAGATAAACATAGTCATAGATGTAAATCTAGAAGTAGATCTAATCACTAACATAGAGCTTAACCATAATCTAAATAAAAGTGCAGACAAGCCGATATGTTTTCTGGTCAAAACTGAGGAGGAGGTGCCAACTAAAGGAATCGACGAGTTCATCTATGTAACATACCGTTTTTCAGTGGTACCAGAAATGACGATTTTGAAACTCCGATTTCCAATGATCGAGTCAATAAATATTATTTTATAATGTTTATGTGTCTATTATAAAATTAAATTAAGTTTTGGTCCAGTAATTTTAGCGATTAAATAGTTAATTAAAGAAAAATGACTAAATTGTAAAAGATGTAAAATTTCATCACTATTAATTATTATTAGCCAAAATGTATAAGTAAAATTTTTTTAAGGATTTGAATGGTAAGGATTTGAATGGTAATTATACCATATATTAGTTAATGGTCAGTTAAGGGTTGTGATTAGTTAAATTTAATGTTTATTAAAATTGTAATTAATTAAATAACAAATAAAATAAATAAATTTAACATATAATCTTCCTTAGCTCATCTTCCCATCAAATTGAGAAACCAAAGAAACACCATTTTTGAGATTAAGGTTTGGCCAACATTAGATTCGAGCATATAAGTGATTTTTCTATCTGTTTCTCGTAAATTTTATATTTTGAGATCATTGTAGTTTAATCTAGCTAACCGAAGGACTAATTCATAAAACTGTTAAAGATTTTAGGACTTTCAATTAATGAATTTTTGGTGTTCATGAGATTAAATGAAAGATTTATAAGCTTGGTTGTTGATTAGGACTGTTTTGTAAAAGAAACTTTTGTTAGTTTTGAGTTTATTGAAAAATATGAAAATATGTAATGTTTAGCATGAAAATTCTACAAAATTTTAGTATGTGAAGGCTGATAAGGGATGAGGTTACAATCAGTTTTGTATCTTGGGGTGTGACAGTGAAAATTTAAATAGCTTCAGTTTTAGGGACTAAATTGATCAAAGTGTAAAAGTTCAGGGAAAATTTGTAAAATAAATTTTATAAGTCATATGCATAAAATGAGCATGATAATTTTTAAAAATTGATAAATTGAATTTAACTATTATATAGATCAAGAATTAAATCGATAGGAGGAAAATAGGGGAAAAGGGAAAATTGCAAAATAGTCCCTACAAATTTGCTCATTAGCCGAATATATTAGGTAAGTTAGTAGTGTATTAAAATGTGTTTGTACATATTATTTGTTGTAGGATCTTAATAATATAAATTGTAAATGTTGTGCAATGAGAGGAATCTGTTATAAATGAAAGCTAAGGTGATTACAGACTATGTAATATCCCTAAACCGGGTCTAGTAGTTTCGGGTATACTTTTCAGGTTCCGAGCATGAAACTAGGAATTTATGGGGTTCCTAGTAATTTTTAATTTAATTTATGAGATTAATTTCATCTAAAATCGATTAAACAATAATTCGAAAAATAAAAATATTTTTGGAAAATTAGTTCTAAAATAATTAAATAATTATTAGTGAAAATAATTAATTTGGGTTGAAAAAGAATTTTAAAATATTTTTTATTGAGGGTTAATTTGAGTTAAATTTAAATATTAATTGAATTGGGTTTAATTGCAAAACAAGGGAAAATTTAGAGTATTTATTTGACAAATAAACCTTAAAATTCAGAATTTTGGGGGAAATGATCAATTAGTAAGGTAAAGGAAATATGGAAGTGAACATTAGGCAAATTTCCCAATTTTTAAATTCTGGTGGATTGTTTCAGTTTTAAACACAATGCATCTAGCCTACTTCTCACAACATTTACATTAGATTAGAGAGATATAGATTTCGTTTTCTTTGCATGGTTTTAAAGATCTATCATCAAAGAATAGATCCAACTAATTTTCTTCTCAAAATACTCTCTCAATTCACTCGAAATTATTCTCAAACGTAGCAAAATATATTCTGAAATTTCTTAAGCTTCTTAAATCAAGATTTTCAATCAACGAATTTAGAGCAAATAAAAGGTAATCTTCAATCCTAAACTTGTTTCTATGAAGATTAGAAACATTTTTGCATGATTTGAGAGTCAATTAAAGGATTTTTTTTATAAATGCCATCTTTTTTAAAAGCTTAAGGTGTTTTAATGGTGGATCTTGTATTTTGAGAGGAAATACACAAATCAATGGATGTTCCAACTCAAAATGGATCTATTAAAAGGTTTTTGGTCTTAATTATCAAAATTAAACATGATTTGTGAGGTAATTTGAAGAAATCCAAATTTCGTCATCTTCATGAATTGATTTTTGGATTTTTGTGAAATTGATTTAAATGTGAAATTGATGCTTAGTTTATGTGTATTTGGTTTTGTATTGATGTTTGGAAGTGATTAGGAGGGCTAGAGAGATCGATTTTGTGAGGAATCGAGTTTTCGACTAGATGTTACAAATTTGGTAAGGTATCTTTGTGAAATGATTTCGATTAGCATAATTAATTAAAGTTCATGTTTAATATAGCTTTAGAAAGGTGGTAATGTCGATTTTACCTCTGTTGAAGCTCTGAATCTTGAAGAGGACCAAAATAACTGGAATTGAAGCTTGAAATTGCCTAGTTGATCACTTGTTGTGATTATGAATATTCATTCAAATTTCCTCTAGAGACGGATGAGTATAAGTCTTTTCGCCTCAACCTAGAATCTAAAGTGAAATCAGAGAAAGGCCAAGAACGTAAAACAGGAACCTGGAATTACTAGGGGACATTTCTTACACACTTTGTCGACAAGCACGTAACGACCCAAGGGATTTGACACCCGAATTACGAACTCAGTAGACTCAATAGGTAAAGTCTTACTGGATGCTAAGGTTTCACATATATAAGAATGAGTAGAACCGGGGTCAATCAAAGCAATTACATTAGTATCAAAGAGAGTAAAAGTACCGGTAATAACATCGGGCGAAGAAGCATCCTCGCGGGCACGTATAGCATAAGCTCCAGCAGGCGCACGAGCCTCGGATCTGGTCGTAGCATCTCTAGATCCTCTCTGACCACCACTAGCATTGCCCGTATTTCTAGATGGTCTACCTCGAGCAGTGGTAGCACCCGGTTTCCCACTCTGATTTACATTCTGTTCAGACAACCTCGGGTAATCTTTAATGAAGTGGTCAACTGATCCGCACTTGTAATAGGAGCGGTCATGGAATCTACAACTCCCCGAATGCCATTTACCGCAATATCGACATTCCGTTCTGTCTCGACGTTCATTCCCAACACTGGCGACCAAAGTGCCTCGTGTACCCACAGGGGGTCGATCACGATCTCGTCTAAAAAGGCCCGAAGTGCCTCTAGACCGGCCCACATCATCTCGAAATTTCTTCGATGCCTGTTGAAGAGACTTTCCCGAGGATCTTTTACGAAACTCTCCAGTTCCCACATCAACTTTTTGTTTTTCCTTTCTGAGCTCTTCGGCTTTACAAGCTCGCTCGACAAGTACTACGAACTCTCGTATTTCAAGAATGCCAACGAACATTTTTATATCTTCGTTCAGCCCATCCACGAAGCATTTACACATGATAGCCTCAGACGAAACACATTCCCGAGCGTATCTACTAAGTCTAACAAATTTTCGCTCGTAATCAGTAACTGACATAGAACCTTGCTTAAGCTCAAGAAATTCCTTCCGTTTTTGATCAACAAATCTCTGACTGATATACTTTTTCCGAAACTCAGTTTGGAAAAACTCCCAAGTTACTTGCTCTCGGGGCACAACAGAAGTCAGAGTACTCCACCAATAGTAGGCAGAATCACGTAGCAATGAGATAGTACACTTTAGGCACTCATCGGGTGTGCAAGATAGCTCGTCGAGTACCCGGATAGTGTTGTCCAACCAAAATTCAGCTTGCTCGGCTTCATCGCTATCCGTAGCTTTAAATTCAGTAGCCCCATGTTTTCGGATTCTGTCAACTGGGGGCTTATTTGACCTTATTTGGTCAGTTTCCGAAGGTATTGTTGGTGCGGGGGTGGCATTAGTCGGGAATGGAGGTTGTGGAACAGCCGTATTAGTTCGAATGTATTGGTTGAACCAATCATTCATCACGCTATAGAAAGCTTGTCTAGCTTCATCATTCGGGTTACTAGCAATAGGTTGAGAGTCCGCCGGCGCTGTCCCTTGTGCGGGAGCAGGCGCTACACTCTCAAGATCATCAGCTACCGCTCGGTCGGGATCGGGATCCATTACTATAAATAAACACATTTTCAATTGTCAAAAATCACCACACTATCAAATAATCACAAAATGGCATGTATAGCTAGACCCAAACGTATTACGGTAGTCCTAGAATCGACTAAACCGTAGCTCTGATACCAATAAAATTGTAACAACCCGTACCCGAGTCCGTCGCTGGAGTCGGACACGAGGGGTTTGCAGACTTAAATCACTTCTTTGCACAATCCATTTAAAATTTTCCAGGCAAGCTGGCTAACTGCGTCACTGTCACCTTAAAAATCATATCTTGAGTTTCACAACTCCAAAATCAGCTTCGTGATTTTTCCCTGAAACTAGACTCATATAGTCATCTACAAATGTTTTTCTAGAATTTTTGGTCGGGCCAATTACTACAGTTTATTATTCAAATTCTCCCCTGTTACAGGGATCGACTACACTGATCTTCATGCATTACGATTTGGATATCTCCCTGCAAAAAGCTTCAATACTGATGCCGTTTGTTTCTATAGAAACTAGACTCAGAGAGGAATCTATACATATATGGAATGACTCCTAATTATCTCTGGTTAATTTATAATGAATTTCCAAAGTCGGAACAGGGAATCCAGAAACCGTTCTGGCCCTGTCTCACGAGAACCTGAATATCTCTTAACATACTGTCCATATGATCATTTCGTTACTTTCCTATGAAAATAGATTCATCAAGGTTCGTTTACATAATTTATTCACTATTTAATTCCATTCCTACTATTTTTAGTGATTTTCCAAATCTACATTACTGCTGCTGTCAGCATCTGCCTTTAAGGTAGACTTTACCTATTTCATAGTTTCCATGATTCAACTAGCCCTTTTAGCATAAATAGCACAAATTATGATAGTGATTAACCATTCCCATGGCCAATCCTTGTTAAGCATATCCACACCTCTCAATAACCATATCCATACCAAATGATTATAACATTATGCTCAAACATATATAAGCCATTTTCGCATGGCTATCCAAAATTATACAAATCCAAAGGGTCCATGACCCACAACAAAAAGGGTAGTCCTATACATGCCATTTCAAAGTTCAACCAAAATTGTACCAAAAGGGGGCTTTGATAGTGTGGGAGACTTCGACTTCCAAAAAATCCCGAGTCCGATAGCTGACGAGCCAAAATCTATAAAACAGAGAAACAAAGAAACGGAGTAAGCAATTTATCTTAGTAAGTTTTGAGCAAGGGATTCCAGCACAACAAAAGTATAGCATTCATATAGCTAAACGGATAATTTCATATGCACAAATTCTCAATATCATACTTACTTCACATTACCAACCCTTATGTTCATACACAAAAGATCAACTTAGCCAAAGGCCGGTAGCTCATTTATCGACTGAGCGAATACAGATTTGTAAGGGATCAACTAATTCAAAGCACACACGAAACATACCTCATCGCTGGGATTTTACGAGCGTATTAATTTAAATTTTTACAGCAAGATCGCTCGTTCCCAAATCAAGCATCTTCGGGGTTTAGCCGGATATAACCACTCGCACAAGGCCTTCGGGTCTTAACCCGGATATGGTCACTAGCATAAATACCTTCGGGACTTAGCCCGGATATAGTCGCTAGTACAAATGCCTTCGGATCTTAGTCCGGATGTAGTCGCTTAGCACAAAAGCCTTCGGGACTTAGCCCGGATATAGTCGCTTAGCACAAAAGCCTTCGGGACTTAGCCCGGATATCATTCGAGTAACCATGCACATATATCAATAAATCATGACACATTCATATTTCATTTTCATTACCAAAGATCAAACACAAGACACTTATCACATTTACAATTTCGGCTCAATAGCCACATATAAGAGCATGATTTTGATTTACTTAAGACATAGTCTAATCGAATCATAATTTAAGTCCCATAACTCGAAAACTTACCTCGGATGTTGTCGAACGATTCTGATGGCTATTCGACCACTTTTTCCTTCCCTTTATCGGATTTAGATCCCCTTTGCTCTTGAGCTTAATTTAAACAAATAAATTCATTTAATATTTTCACTTGGGCTGTTCCATTCAATACATGTATGTCATACAATTTAAGTACAATGACCTTGCACAATACTATTTAAACATCATGCATTACCGAACTTCATCAACACCATCTAGCTTCATATAGAAACACATATCGTCCTAGGTCGGTACACAAGTCAAATGCATCATTTAAATTGTCAAAGTCCACAATTTAGTCATATTTCTCTATCATAGTTTCTTCACTTAAACCGAATTAACAAGCCCATATAGTCCTTGGCCGAATGCTATTTAACCCAAGTCATCAAGAATTTCATTATTTAACACCTTAGATATCCATAGCTAAATAGGTTATTTGTACATACATATATATACATAAGTGCATAGATACTATGTTACTAACAATTATTTCCTTGCTTAGCAGCCGAACCAATATACACATTACTTCATATCTACCCGTCACGTTTTCTCTACTTAAACCGAATAAACTTGCACATAAGGTCCATGGCCGAACCTCACTAAAACAAGTCAACCAAAATCTTAGTATTTATCTTGTGTATAACCTTATTTACCTTCCAAAAATCGCAAAAACATCAAACTCTTAATGTTTATGTACAAGGCCGAATCTTAACATGATCCAACCTCCAACTCATTCCTTTCAACAACCAAAACCGAATGCTCAAGCCATCACCGAGATTTCGAAATTTTGCCATGGTTTGTGTAAGAAATTTGCTAATTAACTAGAAACAAGTTTAAAAGTTAAGAATTTAACACAACATACTAACCTCCCCTTAAGCTCAAGGTGACCGAAACCTCTCTTCTTCGTCCTTTCAAACCGGCCAAGAAGAACCAAAGGATGAAGCCTTTCTTTTTCTTTTTTTTTTCTAGTTTCGGCAAAATGGGGGAACAACCACACACTTTTTTTTTGTTTTCATCATATTCCCTTTCATTATTTTAATCCCATGCTCCTTATTTTATCATACTTCCCATGAAACACTAACTTAACATGTTTATGACATGTTCTTGCCCATCACACTTGGTCTACCATACTTGTCATGGCCGGCCACTACTAATTAGGGGGGAAATTGACATGCAAGTCCCCCTTTTTTATTTCATGCACTAATAGATCCTTATGCTTTGACCTATCACATTTCAAAATTTTCTCACATAAGTCCTATTTACTAAAATTCACCTAAAATTAAACAAAATTCAAATATGAAATTTTCACACATGCATATATACATATAATAAGCATCAAATATGATAGCTAATTATTTTTATGACTCAGTTTAGCGGTCCCGAAACCACTTCCCGACTAGGGTCAATTTTGGGCTGTCACAGTCTATCCTTGGCAAGGGATACTTGTTCTTTATCGCCACCTTGTTATGCTATTTGTAGTCTATACTTAGCCTTATCGACCCGTCTTTCTTTTTCATAAAAAGTACCGGAGCAGCCTACAGAGAATAGCTCCGTCTCGCAAAACCTTTATCTGTTAACTCTTGTAGCTGAACTTTCAACTCCTTTAACTCCGTCGGAGCCATCCTATATGGAGCAATCGAGATGGGTGCCGTACTAAGGACTAACTCAATTCCAAATTCAACTTCCCTCACTGGAGGCAATCCAGGAAATTCCTCCAGAAAGACATTTGTGAACTCACATACCACTGGTACTGACTCAATTTTCAATTCAAATGCTTGAGTATTCAATACAAAAGTGAGGTAAGCTTCATACCCTTTTCTCAAATATCTCACTACCGACATGGACGATATCAACATAGGCAAATTGTCTAATTCACCTAATTCAACCCGAAGAACATCCCCGCTTCCACATTTCAACTCAATCACTTTTTGTCCACAATCCACTACAACACCATGAGAAGTTAACCAATCCATCCTAATGATTACATCAAATTCGTCAAACGGCAATAACATCGAGTTAGCCGAAAAACAATGACCTTTAATTTTCAAAGGACAATTCCTACATACTTGGTCAACAAACACATCTTTGCCTAACGGGTTGGACACTTTTACCACAAATTCAGTGGACTAGACTAGCACATTCATACGGGGTATCAATTCCATACAAATATAAGAATGGGTAGACCCCGGTCAATCAAAGCAACGATAGATATATCATGGATAGAAAAGGTACCTGTAATCACATCAGGAGACTCTACCTCTTCACGGGCAAGTATAGCATAAGTCCTTGTAGGCGCTCAGCCTTCAGACCTCACAGTGGAATCTTTAGGTGTACCTCGACTACCAGCCCCACTTTCCGGGTTCTTCCTTGGTCTACCCCTCGAAGGAGTGTTACCCGATCTCACAGTTCGATCTCTATTTTTTTCACCCATTACGGGACAACTACGGATAAAATGGTTAAGCGACCCATATTTGAAACAGCCCCTTTCACTTCCTCAGCATTCACCAACATGAAGTATACCACACTGAGGACACTCTGGTCGATCCGGGCGACCACTACCAACACTCGCGATAGAAGTGGTTTGGGCTTTTGTCATCGCATACTGCTTATTCTTACTTTTGCTCGAGAACCCCACTAATGCATTTGATTGAGCAGGAAACTCTCTCGATATTTTGGTTGAGGTCTAATGTGACTTCCCCATCTATCTCTTCCTTGAGTCAAGGGACTTAATGTCCGCTCTTTTCTTTTCCTAGGCCAATTATTCAACCTTGCAAGCTCTCTCAACAAGTACCACGAATTTTCTTAACTCTAAGATGCCAACCAATAATCTGATGTCTTCATTCAATCCATCTTAGAACCTCTTACACATCATGGCTTCTGTGGATACGTACTCCCGCGCATATTTATTGAGTCTCACAAACTCGCACTCATACTCCGTCACTGTCATACGGCCTTGCTTCAATTCAAGAAACTCCTTTCTCTTTTGATCGATGAACCTTTGACTAATGTACTTCTTACGGAACTCTTCTTAAAAGAATTCCCAATTATTCGCTCCCTCGGTACAACAGACACGAGAGTATTCCACCATTGGTAGGCCGAATCTCGTAGGAGTGACATTACACACTTCATACACTCCTCTAGTGTGCAAGATAATTCGTATTTGCCTGAAACTCGGCCCTCTCTAGATCATCATCAATATTTGCCTGAAATTCCTCGACCCCATGCTTATGGATTTTGTCTACTCCACGGGGAGCTATAGGGGCAAGCTGAGGAATTAGAGGAGGTGGGGGAGGTGGAGTGTTCGGATTTGCACAAATGACCTCTGAGTACCATGCATCCATCATGTGGAGGTAAGCTTATCTAGCCGCTTCGCCCTAACTCATCATCATGGGCCCACTGTCTACCGGCACAGTCTCTTCAGCAGGAGCCAACGTATTACTTTCCACATCATCTGCCGTAGCCACGTCAGGATCCATTTACTATATATAAAAACACAATTTAAATCGTCAGGAGTCATCACACTATCAATATACACCTATGGCATGTATAGCTAGACTTGTACTCACGCTAGGTTAGTCCTAGAATCGACTAAACCATAGTTCTGATACCACTAAATGTAGCACCCCTTACCAAAGTTTGAGGCCGAGACTGGGCACGAGGTATTACCTGACTTAAAACGCATCTATACAATCATTTTCGAGTTGTAAAAACTAGATTAGATTTAAAACTATTCACTCTTAATCTAGAAATTCTTAATATAAGCCTACGAGACCCAAAACACACTTTGGAAACGATTTGGAGTTAATTCGAGCACCTTTGAAATCTTTAAAAAAAATGTCACTTGAAATAGGGGCACACGCCCGTGTGAAAGGGCAACATTCCCGCGTGGCCATTTTGACATGGCTGTGCTAAAAGCCTGCGTGGTTCACACGGCCTAAGCATAAGGGACACGGCTGTACCCCAAACCCATGTGGAATTAATTATAAATTCGAACCTACAGGGGTTTTCACACTATCGGGCACACGCCCGTGTCTATAGCCCATGTCCCTCACACGGCCCTAACACGCCCGTGTCGCAGCTCGTGTGTAAAAACCTTGACATTTTGTTTCTGACATCAGCAACCAATCAAGGCCACACGGCCAAGGCACACGCCCAAGGCCAGAGGCTGTGTCCTCCACACGGCTGAGATACACAACCGTGTCTCTACCCGTGTGTTTACTACCATGCATACTGACTTGCAAATTTGAGGTACAAGGGACACACGGCCTAGCAACACGCCCATGAAGTTGACCATGAATCGCACATAGTCTAGGCACACACCCATGTGCCTAGCTGTGTGGACAAAAATAGGCTATCTACCAAGCCTTTTTTCCACCCTTACTTATATCAACCTACAAAAACAACTCATACCACCAAGCCACACAGCAACAGAAAGCCAATTCAACCATAACAAGATATCTAATACAACCACATTACACTTTAACAACCTTACAAGTACTTGATCAGTCATGCAATTTACTCATCTATGAAATCGTCATCATTTGTATATAAATCATGATAGTATTACCCATTATCCTTGCTCTTATACAAAATAAAGGGGTTTCACCCCAAGCCAACACATTTGGCCAATTAACAATGACACAAAACTCAAAGACGAGATCCTATACATGCCATAATTAAAATAAAAGAACTAACTATCCCAAGTGCTTCAAATGATAGTATGAACAAGGCCTTTGATGCTCTTTGATCCATGGACTAACTTGATGGCACTACAAGGAAATGGAAAGGAAGATAAGTAAGCACCAAGCTTAGTAAGTCGCATGTAAATAATGAAATAACTACAGGTTACCATAAGGGATCATACTCCCAGCATATCTCGATTTGCACATGAAAGTAAGGATAAATAAACACTACTTGCTCATATTTGTTTCTCATCAATCATACAACATTGGTTTGAACCCACATTTCATAATTCGTGTAAAATACACAAGTAGTTGTAGGCACAACTTACTCACTTTCCTCCCTTACTAAACATACAACGTAAATGAAGCTCGTGTTTCGTAATTCTCATTTAAGTACCTGTACCACTCACCACATGCTCATAAGTTCTCTCATTTCGATATAAATCATAAATCTCCCATTGAACCATTTGGAATATTGCAAGATATTCAATAGCCCCAAATATGGGATAAGATGCCGACGCCATGTCTCAGACATAGTCTGTAACACCCCTAACCCGTTTCCATCGCTGGAATGGGTTACGAGATATTACCGAAGCAAATACTTATTCATAAAATTTCCATGCATTTACTTCTATCATCTTCATTGCGTTAATTTCATCTTTAATAATGCATAATTCATTATACTCCCATATACGATCCTTATTTGTACATAGCCGGAACACATAGTTAATCATTATCAAGTTCAATCAAAACTATTAGATAAGTTTACATCATATAACAACCATATCATACGATTGCATGTTATGTTCAGACATAACCAGGCGACCCATTATGCTATCTCAATTTAGATACTAAGATCATATACAATAGCCACGTTGCAATTAATCACTTATATAAATGTGTCATAATTGAACCACCCCAAAAACACATAGTCAAGATTTCTTAGCATTATCAACCCTCAAGCATATGTATAATTTATATATATACATTTATCATTCATCAATAGCATTAAACATTATAGCCAAGACAAATTATACCATGATTAAATATAACCAAATTCAAACTTAGCATTTAAGCCATATTCGCATGGCTAGAAGTATACATATCAAATTTCAAACAAATACATATTAGCCTATACATGCCAAAATATTCACTTAGACCAACTAAGAAGAGGGTACCAAAATGTTGCAAGCTGGTGTGATGACTTCGACGATGGTCCCGAGCACACAAAATGGATCGAAGAAATCTTGTGTTGGGTAAAACGGGTCCAACTCGGCTACTCGATGTTCTTTGCTTTGCCCTTGCTTGATTCCCCTCCTTTAAGTTCTTGAGCTTAATCAACCCCTTAGGATGGTCGAATGTCTTAGAAAATTTCCTCTTTCTTTCCCTAGCTTACGACATTTGCAAGAGGAAGAAGATGAATACTTTCTCTCCCTTTCTTATTTTATTCATCTTTTTCCTATTAATTCCTTTCTTTAATTTATTTTAACCATTAACTAATATAAAAAAATTACAATAAAATTCAACTTAGTGGAAGAAGCATCATTGCTTGGCCGGCCACTACTTGAATTTTGGCCAATTTGACATGCAAACCTAAGCTTTCTCACATTGTTGTTATTTGATCATTACAATTTACCTATCATCTTTTCTAAGTTTCTCAACTAAGTCCTTTCAAGAAAATTCACATTCCTAAGACTAAATTAAAACATTAAATTTTCATACACACACTATCACACATTAAATATATGCAATAAAAATTAAAGTAAATTTTTATGACTCGGTTTTGTGGTCCCGAAACCACATTCCGACTAGGGTCAAATTAGGACTGTCACATAGTCTTACACTGGCTAGCACATCAAGGTCAATCCCATGTCCCATACAAGTCTTACACTAACTTTCATATATCTGTGTCGATGCCGCGTCCCAGACAAGTCTTACACTGACACACAACAAGCTGATACCATATCCCAAATAGGTCTTACACTAGCTTGTATTCTCGAGGATGATACATGTCCCAGACATGTCTTACACTAGCTCTCGTATCAATGCCGATGCATGTCCTAAACATGTCTTACACTGGCTTGCATCTTTCGAGGCTGATGCATGTCCCAGACATGTCTTACACTGGCTCTCGTAATGCGGCCGATGCATGTCCTAGACATGTTTTACATTAGCACACATATCACCCAATGTCATGGCACGAATATCCAATCCTATTCCTAATGTTCAACCGGGAGTCTTTATTACATTAATTTCTCAACATGCATACTCATAGTCATAATCAAAACAATTTATGCAATATCAATTCAATCACACATCATAACAATATAGTTGCATTATTAACATACAACTTACCTCGGATTACAAGACGTAGGTGACTAGTCAATTTAATCTACTTGTTTAGCTTTCCCCTTGTCTAGGTTCGGATTTTGTATTTCTTGATCTAAAATAATAAAAATGCACTCATTTAATCACTAAAAAAAATTTTAAAAATAAAAAATTCACATTTATGGTAAAATGACCATTTTGCCCCTAAACTTTCACAAAATAACCATTTAACCCCTAGGCTTGAAAATCGATTTTTATCGAATTTCTTCATGTCTTAATCTTATCCGACCCTTTTTACTCTTATAGCAACCCAAAATTTCCATTATTTCACCACATTCTATCTATTTTACAAATACTACAAACTAGCCCTTTTTAGGTGTTTTTCATCAACACCAGTTCACAAAAGTTGTTTATTAAGCAACTAAGATTCATTTTCTTCCACAAAATTTCAGCAAATATCATCAATGCTCTCATAGTGAATCTCTAAGCTTTGAACCATTTTGCAAAATAGTCCCCTCAATAGGTAGCTCATGCTACAAGGGCTCTAAAAGTACCAAAATCATCAAAAATAACCATCTAAACCACTTACTTGAGAGAGGAATAAGTGGCTAAGTTTCAAGCTCCCATGACTATTTCTTGGAGCAAATATCGGTGGAAGAAGGAAGAGAAAAAAAAGATGACAACATTTTCTCTTTATTTTATTTATTAGTCAAATACATCACCTAAAGCCAACAACCCTTGATTTTTTTGACTTTCTTTGTCTCAATCGCCGGCTATGCCTTAAAAATTGGCCTATTAGAATATTAAATACCCCTACTTTATAATCTATGGCCATTTAACACCATTTGCTAGCAATTCACAACTTTTCCCTTTATACGATTTAGTCCCTTTTCAAAATTAAGCTTCCAAACGTTAAAATTAATCCATCAAAATTTTCATGCACTCATATAATCATGCTATAACACCAAATTAATAATAAAAATAATTTCTCCAACTTTGGATTTGTGGTCCTGAAACCACTACTCCGACTAAGCCCAAAATCGGGTTGTTACATTTGTCACATAATGTCAACACATCAAAATATATTACATTGTCACATTATTTACATATGTACTTATAATTCATGTAATATCAAGCATTAACATTCAAGTATATCATTGCATTATTATTGACGTACAAACTTACCTAGAATCCGAGCACAGCTAATTATTCCATTTTAGTCCATAATCTCGTACTTTCTCGATTTAAGCCCGAATCTCAGTTTTCTTGATCTAACATTACAAATATAACTTATTTATTACTCACATTATTAAAATTGTCCAAAAAATCATACTTTTACAAATTTTCATTTTTACCCCTAAACTTTCACATATTTGCAATTTAGCCCCTAGGCTAGTAAAATGATTTTTATTCAATTTCTTGGTACTTTAAGGCTAGCCGAAAAATTTTCATAACTAAATCAGCCCTCAATTTCTACTAATTCATATTTTTATGACAAATTTTATAACTTTTACAATTTAGTCCTTTTATGCATTTTTACTGAAAATTATTTAGTAAAAGTTGTTTCTCTAACCATTAACTTGCATAATCTACCATTAAACATCAAAATACACACATGTAGCACATGGGTAAATTTTTGAACATCAACTTAGCTAAAATAAATGGTAGAAATAACTAGATCTTGTTACAAGGATTTCAAAAACGTAAAAATCATTAAAAATCGAGCAAGAACGGACTTACTATTAAGCTTGAAAAGCTTGAACAAAACCGTAGCCATTGCTTCCATGCAAATTTCAGCCAAAGGTTGAAGATGAGCATAAGTTTGGCTTTAATTTTCCCTTTTTATTATTTTAATTACCAAATGACCAAAATGCCCCTAACTTAAAAATATTCTATTTCACCTAGTTCATTCCATTTTTGTCCAAAAAATTAACCGATGGTCTAATTACCATATAAGGACCTCCAGTTTAAAATTTCATATCAATTAGACACCTCTAGCTTCTAACTCAAGTTTTGCACTTTTTACAATTTAGTCCTTTTGACCAAAGTGAGTGCCCAAACGTCAAAATTTTAGAACGAAATTTTCACGAAATTATTCCGTGAAATTGTAGTCCATAAAAATATAATAAAAAAAATTTTACTATATCAAATTTGTGGTCCTGAAACCAATGTTCTGACTAGGCCCTAATTCGGAATGTTACAGGTGTAAGTAATTTAACAATTCAGTTTTTATGCGTTTAATAATTGATATTCTATGATATATGTATGTTTGCCTTAATGAAATTGGCTTGTGACCATTTAATAAAAGTTTAGTGATAGCTTTATATTTCGAAAGTCTTGGGTGACTTTGAGGAATTCTTTGGATTCGGATATCATGACATCGGCAATGATATGTGTGCCAGTGTAAGACCATATCTGGGATATGGCGTTGATATGAGATTTCATGTAAGACTATGTCTGGGACATGGCATCGATATGAGGTCCCGTATAAGACCATGTCTAGGACATGGCATAGGCACCGACATGAGACTTCGTATAAGACCATACTGGGATATGGCATCTGTATGTAAACCCATGTAAGACCATGTCTAGGACATGGCATCGCCACCGACATGAGACTTCGTATAAGACCATACTGGGACATGGAATCTGTATGTAAACCCATGTAAGACCATGTCGGGGACATGGCTTTGGCATTTATGTGGTGTGTGATGATTCTGAATGTCCTTTGGTATTCTGGGAAATTCAGTGGGCCATTCAAGATTATGATTAAGAATGTGGGGTAGAATGAGTAATAATGCATGGTACAGGTATGTACGTACACCTTATGAGTTTTAGCCTCGATTCATGTTGGGAAATTTGGTACGGGTATGAAAGAGTAAGATAAGCATGATGTTCAAATACATTTATTATCAATTCTCAATATGTTCATCATGTGTAATAGGACAATGAGGTGGTAATTGATAGTGTAACACCCCTAACCTGTATCCGTTGCCGGAATGGGATAATGAGGTATTATCGGACAAAACACAAAATTTCTAACATTCACATATACACATATGTCATATTCACGTAACTAAAACATAAATTTGTTTAAACATTAAACTTATAATTTAAATCATAATACAAATATCAATAAAAATTCAAAGTCATATAAAATATATGCGGCATTGGCTTTTGAAAACATAATCAATATACATTCGTATTTTATACCATATCACCTTATATCATAGCATAAAATTCATTATCATAAAAGATAATCGCTAGCATTACAACATGCCCGAATATACTTCGTTTACATTGCAATTTCATTCGCATGTTACCATATTAATATGGACTATTTTTTAACACAATAACCAAATCAAAACATACTAAACTTTATATGCATAATACTACCCATTCAAACATCATCTATTCGGTCATTAATACACATACAAATAATTCATACAATTTCTATATAACTTAATAAACCAAATTTATAAATATTAATGCCAAATCAAAACATGCGATTTCACAAGTTATACATCATACCAAAATATCATACACAAGACCAATTCTTCTCTTATCTATTCAACTAGCAAAATTAACTTGTACACATTCATTAATTTTCAATTAACAAACGTATCCATATAGCTATTTCACATACAATATATACACATATTATTTTACCTCTTACTAAGCCAAATTATAAAATCATACTTGATGTTTTTCATTACCGAAACATATAACCAACACCTCAAACATATATACCCTGAGATAATATATATATCAAACCAATACATCATATGCCTAAATATATATATATGCAAGTGCCGAATCATCAATCAAACATATTCATTACCCAAATTCAACATTTACTCGAATACACTCGTCAACCAAATTAAACCACTACTATCAAATACAAGACATAAACGAATCCTTTTAGCTATGAGTAACATAACAAACATAATTCATACTTATGTATATACCATGGCTAATTAAAACAAACCACATCCAAAATCACCAACCATTTTCAATGCATATAACACATACAAACTTGACTGAAGTTTCATATACTCACATAATATATAGCCATTTTTGCATGGCTTAATATATACACAACTTCAAACTTAACCAAATATAATCTAGTCTATACATGCGATAGCTTCAAGTTCAAACTTATAAAATACCACAAACGGTCGATAGTGTGATAGACTTTGCTGACGATCCCCGAGCTCGTAACTAACCTCTTAAATCTATAAAACAAAAACAAACATAAACACACACATTAAGCTATCATAGCTTAGTAAGTCATAAGCAAACAAATAACTTAATAACAATATCAACTCAATTTAACCAAATCAATTTATGCTTTTATAATCACACTTAATTTCAAGCTCACAATTTCATATATAACATATATTTTCATATATAAGTTTTACCTTGGCCGAATATACATGTATCTATTATCGAAGTAACAATTAATATTAATACCGTAGTACCAATACATAACCAAATATACACACTCATAAGCATATACTCTTAAATCAATATACACACTCATAAGCAATACTCTTAAATCAAACTTTAATATCTCATACTTATTTATATATCATGTGGCCGAATACACTTCACCAATACACATAATATTTACATTAGCATAAGGTATAGTTTTGCATCACATTTCAAATAACAAACTTACCTTATTTTCAAATAAGTAATCAACTATTTCATACCTGATCACTTAGCTCGATTTACACATTCGATCACATCTTAACATTGTCCGTTGAACCATTCAAAATTGAATAGGATACTCGGATAATCACACATAACACACAATGCCAACGTCCTAGACATGGTCTTACATGCTATCACATATTTATGCCAACGTCCCAGACGTGGTCTTACATGAGAACACATATCAGAAATCCAATGTCATGACATATGTATCCTAGGTATTCCTAAGGCTTGTACGGGGCTTCAGACGTCTTAACTCGATCGAATCAAATACGATGCCGATGTTCCAGACATGGTCTTACACGTAACCACATATATTGATGCCAATGTCCCAGATAGGGTCTTACATGAATCAAATACGATGCTGATGTCCCAGACATGGTCTTACATGTAACCACATATATCGATGACAACGTCCCAGACGTGGTCTTACATGAGAACACATATCAGAAATCCTATGTCATGACATATGTATCCTAGCTATTCCTAAGATTCGTACAGGGCTTCAAACATCGTAACTCGGTCGAATTGAACTCCTATACATAGCTTTCAAGCATAGTCACATTCGAATTTCATTTATACATTTTCACATAATTCATTTTAGCATATAAAACTCATATTTATTTAAAATTAACAACATCTATTTTCTTATAAACTCACCTCGGACAACGATAATCGGAACAGGACGACTAATCGACAACTTTGGTTTTCCCTCGATCCAAATCTGATTTCTTTGGTTCTTGACCTAAACATATTCAAATTAAACTCATTCAAACATATTTTCACTCAATTTAGTCTAAAAATAAAGAAATGGGAAAATTACCATTTTACCCCTAACATTTTACACTTTTTTAAAATTTAGTCCAAATTGCACAAAACACAAAACATGCAAAATTTGCACACACCATGCGTATGCCGAAATTCCTTGTGTTCATACAAGTCCATACATTTCATTAATTTCACAATTTGTCCCTCAATTTATTATTTTTGCAATTTAGTCCTAATTACTCAAAATCATCAAAAATTCCAATACAAAACATATTAATCCAAAACATATCTTTCATAATTCATCAACTAACATCACAAAACTCAATTATTCAACAATGGCATAACTCAAAATATTCACCAAAATCAGAAATTCAAGCATGGGCTTTGTACATTACACTGCAACGATCTCAAAAACGTAAAAATTATCAAAATCCGAGCTAGTTACATACCTCAATCAAGCTCCAACAATGGTCGAACCTATGGAAACCTTATTTCTTTTTCATTTCTTTTATATTCGGTCATGCAAAAAGAGTATGAACACATGGTTTTAATTTTATGTTTTTTTTATACATATTATTACATATTTTACTAAATTAACCTTTATAAAATAATTATACAAACATTATATTCATGTCCTTAACCATCCATGATTTATAAATATGGTCTAATTGCAACATAAATACCCCATGCAATAAAGAAAACAACAATTCGACCCTTTCAAATTAAACCATCAAATTTTTATTTTACGCCATTAAGCCCTTTTATTAAATCAGGCACTCAAACGACAAAATTAAAACACAAAAATTTCACAGATATAAATTCACACATAATAAAGCCAGAAAATAATTTTTAAATATTTTTCTGACTCAGATTCATGGTCCCAAAACCATCGTTCCGAATAGGGTCTAAATCGAGCTGTTACAACTCTCCCCCCTTAGGGATTTTCGTCCCCAAAAATCTTAACGGTGAATTGGTTTCGGATAATGTTCTTTCATTACATCCTCTGGCTCCCACGTTGCCTCTTCTACTCCGTGTTTATGCCACAGTACTTTTACTAACAAAATTTTCTTATTTCGCAATTATTTAACTTCGCGAGCCAGAATACAAATATGTTCTTCCTCATATGTCATATCAGACTTAATATCAATCTCTGACGGATTAATCACATGTGAGGGATCAGATCGATATCTACAAAGCATCGAAACATGGAATACATTATGGATCTTTTCTAACTCAGGTGGCAACAACAGTCTATAAGCAACTGGCCCAGTACAATCTATAATATCATATGGTCCAATAAATCTCAGACTCAATTTGTAACACCCCTTACCCGTATTCGTCATCGGAACAGGGTACGAGGTGTTAACAAATTATAGTATATACTATTAAACAAAACCTAACAAAAATATGGCATGCAATTTGATCATTATAACATATGCCATTAACAATACAAACCAACTTCAAAGGCTTCGTACAAAATGATTAGTTTGATACTATAAGTAGTAATTTGAACCTAGACAATTATGACACGTAACAAAATAACTAAGTCTGCTATACATGAAATATTTCAAAATGTTGAGTTCAGATACCAAGAGTATTGATAGTGCGGGCGGATCTTCTATGATCTCTGACTCCTGTGCTAGCTGGACGACACTATAAGACAAAGGAGAGAAAAGAAAGTAAGCTTATAGCTTAGTAAGTAAGTATATAAATAACAAATAAGAAATCTAATATGTTTACAACATAACTCAATTATATCATATTTTTAATTTTATTGTTTACTCCAATTTGATCAAGCTGTCCCTCCTGCGTCATGATCACTAAATAAATCATAACTTGAGTTACAACACTCGAAATTCAAATCTGTAAAATTTCCCTGAATCTAGACTCATAAAAATTCTTACTAAATTTTTTTCTAGAATTTGTGGTTCAGCCAATTAGTACAGTTTATTAGTTAAAGTTTCCTCTGTTACACAGCTCAACTGATCTGACCTCTGTTCATTACGAATTGAATTTATCTCAATAAATAATTCAAACAACCATGAAACCTGTTTCATTTAAAAGTAGACTCAATAAGGAATTTATGCATATAAACTATATTTCTTAATTTGTTTTGAACAATTTTTAATGATTTTTCAAAGTTGAAATAGGGGATTACATAGTCATCCTGAGAAAGTCTCACACAATTGTAAATATCTCAAAATATAGAATTCCTTTGCTTGCTCTGTTTCTTTTATATGAAAATAGACTCATTAAGATTTAATTTAACATCTCATTCAACCTCTAATTAAATTCCTTCTATTTTTGGTGAATTTTCAAAATCACGTCACTGCTATTGTCCAAAACAGTTTTAATGCTAATTTCATTCTTTCACACATTCTTTATACTAACCTCATTTTAACTTACATATATATATACTACAAATCATTTTCATCACATTTCATACATCACAAGTGTAGGTCTATGTCTACAATGTCACCACAAAACCATCCCGTTGAACAATTCAGAATAATCCTCGATACTTGATAGTTTCAGCACACAGCCCCACCATCATATCTCATATAATTCGGCTCTCTTGTACACATGGTGAACACTTAGTACCACTCATGCGACCTAGCCGATTTATCTCGTAGCTCTCTTGTCTACATGGTGTCCTTCACTTGGAATCACTCATGCGACCTAGCTACATTTATCTCTCACGTAGCCCTCTTGTCTACATGGGATACATCCCGTATCACACATGTGACCTAGCTACATTTATCTCTCACGTAGCTCTCTTGTCTACATGGGATATATCCCATATCACACATGTGACCTAGCTACTATATAGTATCTCGTAGCCTTCTTATACACATGATGTGCACTCGGCACCATACATGTGACCTAGCTACGCTCCCTCTATTTTATTCGATTTTTCCGAATGTTCAACCGGGATCTCTCTCTCTATTATTTATTTCCATTCTTTCAATAGTCGATTTATACTTCAACATCAGCTAATATATATATAATAGGCTGAAATATAAAAATGCAAATGAAATTAATGTATTATTTACATACAAACTTGCCTCGGTGCAAAATATGGGAATTTTGCAATTTAGTCCAAAACTTTCTCCTTTCCCCGTTCGAGGTCGATTCCACGCCTTTCTTGATCTATAACAACATATTTAGCTCATTTAACAC
Organism: Gossypium hirsutum; assembly: GCF_007990345.1. Lineage (NCBI taxonomy): Eukaryota > Viridiplantae > Streptophyta > Magnoliopsida > Malvales > Malvaceae > Gossypium > Gossypium hirsutum. Next base: position 39,279,055 of record NC_053424.1, read on the forward strand.
TCAAACTATTTATTTTAATCCAAAAATCACATTCTAAAAAAATTACATTTTTGCCCCCTAACTTTTACAAAATTACGATTTTTCCCCAAGGCTCGGAAATTTAATTTCAGCCCTTATTCTTATGTTTAATGACCTACTGATCATTTTTCTCTTCTATGGCAACATCAAATTCTCACTCTAACACATAGTTATGAACAATAGGTATTTTTATCGATTATGCCGTTTTGCTCGTTTTCGTTAAAAATCGCTTAGAAAAGATCGTTCCCCTAACTTCAAACATTCATATTCTACCATCAAACAACAAAATACATGCCTATTATTCATGGGTAAATTTTTAAACATAAACCCTAATTCGAACTAATGGTAGAAATAAGTAAACCGAGCTACGAGGATTTCAAAAATGTGAAGAACATTAAAAACGGGGCTTGAATTCACTTACTATGAAGCTTGAAAGTTGAAGAAACCCTAGCTATGGAGGAGAGCAATTTTCGGCAGCAACTAATGAAGATGATAACCAATTTTGTGTTATTTTTCCCATTTTATTTCATTTAATATACAAATGACCAAAATGCTTTGGGACTAAACTTTCAAAAAAATTCCCTCCATGTCCAACTTTTTTCCATAACTTAAGAATGGGTCAAATTGCTATTTAAGACCTCCTAATTAATATCCCAAAGCAATTTCATACTAAAAACTTCTAAAACACGAGTTTTACAATTTATTCGATTTAGTCCCTATTCTCAACTTAAGCGCGAAATGCACAGAATTTCATCACGAAATTTTCATGAAATCATGAAATCATATCATAAACCCCAAAATAATTATAAAACTATTATTTCTATATCAGATTTGTGGTCACGAAACCACTATTCCGATTAGGCCCTAATTCGGGTTGTCACACAATTTGCCTTTACGATCGAATCAGAGTATTTTTTTCCACGGTGAGACTTTCAAAAAGACTTTTTCCCCGATCTAAAACTCTATATCTTTTCGTTTCAAGTCCACATACGATTTCTGACGATCTAACGCTATTTTTAGACTTTCACGAATTACTTTCACTTTTTGTTCAGTATCTCTAATCAAATCGACCCAGTGTAACTTATTTTCATTGAGCTCAGTCCAATACAATGGTGTACAAATTTTACGACCGTACAAAGCCTCGTAAGATTCCATTTTAATACTCGATTTCAATCAGAGGTAAGTATCATTCACACGTACCTTCGAACTCGAGGATGCAACATCTCAACATATCCTCAAGTATCTGAATGATTTGTTCAGATTGACTATCTGTTTGTGGATGGAAAGCAGTGTTAAAATGTAATTTTGTACCTACGGCATCTTGCAGTTTCTTCCAAAACCGCGATGTAAACCTCGGATCTCTATCCGAAATAATAAAAATAGGTACTCCGTGCAATCTCAATCTGAGAAACATACAATTTAGCTAGCTTATCAAGCAAGTAATTCGTGTGAACAAGAACAAAATGAGCCAATTTAGTCAACCTATCCACAATAACCCAGATTGCATCTTTCTTGCTCGGTGTCAATGGCAAACCGGATACAAAATCCATTGTGACTCTGTCCCATTTCCACTCAGGTATCATGATCGGCTGAAGCAATCCAAAAGGTACTTAATGCTCGGCTTTTACTTGCTGACAGACTAAACATTTCGAAATAAATTCAGAAATGTCTCATTTTATTCCATGCCACCAATAAAGTTGTTTCAGATCATTATACATTTTCGTACTACCCAGGTGAGCGGATCACCGACTGCTGTGAGCTTCTTTCAAAATCATCTGAATCAATTTTAGATTTCTCGAAACACATATTTAGTTTCTGAACCTCAGACAACCTTTAGCATCAACTCGAAACTCTGAATCAACATTCGAATTACATTGGCTTCACTTTACTAACAATTCATTATCAACTTTCTGAGTATCGCAAATCTGTTGTATAAATAATAATCTTTCCTTTAATTCAGCTATTATCGAACCATCATCAAACATAGACATGTGTGCATTCATTGCATGCAAAGCAAATAGTGATTTTCGGCTTAGAGCATCAGCAACAACGTTACCCTTTCTCGGATGGTAGTTAATGACAAGCTCGTAGTCTTTTAACAACTCTAACCATCGACGCTGTCTCAAATTTAGATATTTCTGAGTCATCAAATATTTCAGGCCGTTGTGATCAGAATAAACATGACATTTCTCACCGAATAGATAGTGACGCCATATCTTCAATGCAAACACAATAGCTACCAATTGTAGGTCGTGTGTCGGATAATTATTTTCATGCGGCTTTAACTGTCTCGAGGCATAAGCTATGACTTTTCCTTCCTGCATTAAAACACAACCCAAACAATTTAAAGATGCATCACTATAGATAACAAATTCTTTACCCAATTCTGGCTGAACTAGTACTGGAGCCTCAGTCAAAAGGGCTTTCAACTGATCAAAAATTTTCTGGCACTTTTCTGACCACTCGAACTTAGCATCTTTCTGTAATAGCTTCGTCATCAGAGTTGCAATCATAGAGAAACCTTTCATGAATCATCTATAGTAACCAGCAAGTCCCAGAAAACTTGGGACTTCAGAAACATTTCTTGGAGGTTTCTAATCAAGTATAGCCGAAAATTTACTCGGATCAACCCGAATACCCGATGCTGATATAACATGTCCCAAAAAACTGACTTCACGTAACCAAATCTCGCATTTACTGACCTTTGCGTACAACTTTTTATCTCACAAAGTCTGTAACACAAGTCTTAAATGTTCGGCATGCTCGATTTCATCACGGGAATAGATCAAATGTCATCTATGAACACAACCACAAACCGATCGAAATACTGTTTGATGATCCGATTCATCAAATCCATGAAAATAACAGGTGTATTAGTAAGTCCGAAAGACATAACTAGAAACTCATAATGTCCGTACCTCGTTCCGAAGGCAATCTTTGGCACATCGGAGTCTTTAACTCACAACTGATAGTAACCTGATCTGAAATCCATCTTTGAAAACACTGTAGCCCCTTTCAATTGATCGAACAAGTCATCATCCGTCGCAACGAATATTTATTCTTTATAGTCACCTTATTGAGCTGTCTATAGCCGATACACATTCTCATAGTTCTGTCTTTCTTTTTCACAAATAAAATTGGTGCACCCCAGGGAGAGAAACTCGGTCACGCGAAACCTCTATTTTTCAATTGTTGCAATTGATCTTTCAATTCTTTTAATTCAGTAGGTGCCATTCTGTACGGAGCTATCGATATCAGAGTCGTTCTCGGCACTAACTCAATACCAAATTCTACTTGTCGAATAGGTGGCAAACCTGAAAGTTCTTCAGGAAACACATCTGGATACTCGCATACAACTGGTATTGATTAAATCTTTCTTTCGGTCACTTTACTATCAAGCACAAACGCAAAGTAAGCTTCACAACCTTTTCTCACATACTTCTAAGCTAACATCGAAGTTATCACTACCGGTAAACCATTCAGATCATTAGATTCAATCCGAATAATCTCATCATTCTATCACCATAAATCAATAGTCTTTCTTTTGCAATTTACGATAGCATCATGCAAAGTCAACCAGTCCATACCCAAAATTATTTCAAACTCGTCAAATGGCAACAACATCAAATTAGCCGAAAAACACGATTCTCGAATCATCAAAGGACAATTCTTACACACTTTGTCAACCAGAACACATCGACCCAAGGGGTTCGATACTCTAATCACAAACTCAGTAGACTCAACAGGAAAATTCTTACTGAATACTAAAGTCTCACACACATAAGAATGAGTCGAACCAGGATCAATCAAAGCAATTACACTAGTATCATAGAGAGTGAATGTACTAGTAATAACATATGGGGATGAAGCCTCCTTGTGTGCACGTATAGCATAAGCTCTGGCAGGTGCACGAGCCTCAGATCAAACTACTGTGTCCTTAGTTCCTTCCTGACTGCTACTCACATTACCCGTATTTCTGGGCAGTCTACCTCGAGCTGACATGCTACTCGGTCTTGCATTCTTACTGTGTTCTGTTCAGCTAACTCGGGGCATTCACAAACGAAATGATCTATTGATTCACATTTAAAACATGTCCGATCATGCAATCTACAACTGCAGGGATTTTGTTTACCACAATGTTTACGCTCAGGTTGATTTGATCTAGCATTACCAATACTAGCTACAGAGGTAGCTCTTGAGCTCACAGGTGGTCTATCTCGATCCCGTTTAGAATAACCCACAGTAGCCTTTGAACAACTAAAATCATCTCGAAATTTCTTTGATGCCAATTGGAATGACTTACTCTATGATCTCTTACGTGAATCTCTAGCTTCAAAGTCAACTTTTCTTTTTTTCATTCCCAAGCTCTTCGGCTTTGCATGCTCGTTCAACCAGTACTACAAACTCTTTTATTTCCAGAATGCCTACAAGAAATTTAATGTCTTCGTTCAAACCGTCTTCGAATCTTTTACACATTATAGCTTTGATCGAAACACATTCTCTAGCATATCGACTGAGTCTCACAAATTTCCACTTATACTCTATCATAGTCATGCGACCCTATTTTAACTCTAAAAATTCTTTAATCTTCTGGTCGATAAATCTTTGGCTGATGTATTTCTTACAGAACATAGTCTGAAAGAACTCCCAGGTCACCCGTTCTTTCGGAACAACCGATACTAGTGTATTCCACCAGTGATATGCGGTGTCTCATAGTAAGGATATGGCACATTTCAAACATCATCTGGTGTATAAGATAGCTCATCAAACACACGGATAGTATTATCAAGCTAGAATTCAGCTCGCTCAGCATCATCATCATCAGTAGCTCTAAATTCCTTAGCCACGTGTTTTCTGATTTTACCAATAGAGGGCTTATGTAATCTCAATGGATCAATCACTTGAGGTATAGCAGGTATCGGTGAAGGATTAATCAGGGGTAGAGGTTGTTGTGCAACCGGATTCATCCGAATATATTAAGTAAACCAGTCATTCAACATTTGGTAAAAGGCTTGTTTAACCTCTCCCTCTTGGTTACTCGAGGTCGGTCGAGAATCAACCGGCGCTGTCCCTTGCGAGGGAGTAGGTGTTATACTCTCTACATCATCAGTTATAGCTCTATCGGGATCCATTTACTATACGAAAACACATTTTCAAATGTCAGAAGTCATCACACTATCACAATATAAAATATGACATGTATAGCTAGACTCACACATGCTACGTTAGTCCTAGAACTGACTAAATGTAGCTCTGATACCAATCATATGTAACACCCCTAACCCGTATCCATTGCCGGAATGGGGTTACAATGTATTACCAGACAAAACACAAAATTTCTAACATTCACATATGCACATATGTTATATTCACATAACTAAAACATAAATCTATTTAAACATTGAACATATAATTTAAATCATAATACAAATATTAATAAAAATTCAAAGTCATATAAAATATATGCGGCATTGGCTTTTGAAAACATAATCAATATACATTCGTATTTTATACCATATCACCTTATATCATAGCATAATATTCATTATCATAAAAAATAATAGCTAGCTTTACAACATGGCCAAATATACTTCTTTTACATTGCAATTTCATGTGCATGTTACCATATTAATATGGACAATTTTTTAACACAATTACCAAATCAAAACAACAAAAATTTATATGCATAATACAAACCATTCAAACATCATCTATTCGGTCATTAATTCGCATACAAATAATTCATACCATTTCTATATGACTTAATAAACCAAACTTATAAATATTAATGCCAAATCAAAACATGTGGATTTTACAAGTTATACATCATACCAAAATATCATACACAAGACCAATTCTTCTCTTATCTATTCGATTAGAAAAATTAACTTATACACATTCATTAATTTTCAATTAACAAATGAATCCATATAGCCATTTCAGATACAATATATACACTCATTATTTTACCTCTTTTTAAGCCAAATTATAAAATCATACTTAAAGTTTCTCATTACCGAAATATAAAACCAACACCTCAAACATATATACCTTGAGATAATATATATATCAAACCAATACATCATATGCTTAAATATATATATGCAAGTTCCGAATCATCAACCAAACATATTCATTACCCAAATTCAACATTTAGCCGAATACACTCGTCAACCAAATTAAACCATTACTATTAAATACAAGACATAAACGAATCATTTTAACCATGAGTAACATAACAAACACAATTCATACTTATGTATATACCATGGTCAATTCAAACAAACCACATCCAAAATTACCAACCATTTTCAATGCATATAACACATACAAACTTGACTAAAGTTTCATATACTCACATATCATATTAGCCATTTCGCATGACTTAATATATACACAACTTCAAACTTAACCAAATATAATCTAGTCTATACATGCCATAGCTTCAAGTTCAAACTTATGAAATACCAAAAATGGTCGATAGAGTGATAAACTTTGCTGACGATCCCCGAGCTCGTAACTAACCTCCAAAATCTATAAAATAGAAACAAACATAAACACACACATTAAGCTATCATAGCTTAGTAAATCATAAGCAAACAAATAACTTAATAACAATATCAACTCAATTTAACCAAATCAATTTATGCTTTCATAATCACACTTAATTTCAAGCTCACAATTTCATATATAAGTTTTACCTTGGCCGAATATTCATGTATCTATTATCAAAGTAAAAATCAATTTCAAAACCATAGTACCATTATATAACCGAATATACACACTCATAAGCATATACTCTTAAATCAAACTTTAATATCTCATACTTATTTATATATCATGTGGCCAAATACACTTCACCAATACACATATGTATTTACATTAGCATAAGGTATAGTTTTGCATCACATTGCAAATAAGCAACTTACCTTATTTTCAAATAAGTAATCAACTATTTCATACCTGATCACTTAGCTCGATTTACACATTCGATCACATCTTATCATTGCCTATTGAACCATTCTGAATTGAAAAGGATACTTGGATAATCACACATATCATACAATGCTAGCGTCCCAGACGTGGTCTTACATGCTATCACATCGATGCCACTGTCCCAAATAGGGTCTTACAGGAATCAAATATGATGCCAATGTTCCAGACATGGTCTTACACGTAACCACATATATCGATGCCAACGTCCCAGACGTGGTCTTACAGGAGAACACATATAAAAAATCCAATGTCATGACATATGTATCCTAGCTATTCCTAAGGTTCGTACGGGGCTTTCGAACGTCGTAACTCGATCGAATCGAACTCATACACATAGCTTTCAAGCATATTCACATTTTCACATAATTCATTTCAGAATAAAAAACTCATAGTTATTTAAAATTAACAACATCTATTTTCTTATAAACTTACCTCGGACAACGATAATCGGAACGGGATGACTAATCGACAACTTTGGTTTTCCCCTGATCCAAATCTGATTTCTTTGGTTCTTAATCTAAACATATTCAAATTAAACTCATTAAAACATATTTTTAGTCAATTTATTCCAAAAATACATAAATGGGAAAATTACCAGTTTACCCTGACATTTTACACTTTTTACAATTTAGTCCAAATTGCACAAAACACAAAACATGCAAAATTTGCACACACCATGCTTAGGCTAAATGTTCCTTGTGTTCATACAAGTCCATACATTTCATTAATTTCATATTTTAGTCCGTCAATTTATTATTTTTGCAATTTAGTCCTAATTACTCAAAATCATCAAAATTCCAATACAAAACATTTTAATCCAAAACATATCTTTCATAATTCATCAACTAACATCATAAAAATCAATTATTCATCAATGGCATAACTCAAAATATTCATCAAAATTAGAAATTCAAGCATGGGCTTTGTACATTACACTGTAACGATCTCAAAAACGTAAAAATTATCAAAAATCGAGCTATTTACATACCTTAATCAAGGTCCAACAATGGCCGAACCTATGGAAACCTTATTTCTTTTTCTTCTCTTTTATATTTGGTCATGCAAAAAGAGTATGAACAGATGGTTTTAATTTTATGTTTTATTTTATACATATTATTACATATTTTACTAAATTAACCTTTATAAAATAATTATACGAACATTATATTCATGTCCTTAACCGTCCATGATTTATAAATATGGTCTAATTGCAGCATAAATATCCCATGTAATAAAGACAACAACAATTCGACCCTTACAAATTAAACCATCAAAATTTCATTTTACGCGATTAAGCCCTTTTATTAAATCGGGTGCTCAAACGATAAAATTAAAACACGAAAATTTCACCGATATAAATTCTAACATAATAAACACAGAAAATAATTTTTAAATATTTTTCTAACTCAGATTTATGGTCTCAAGACCACCATTCTGAATAGGGTCTAAATCGGGCTGTTACAGATAGTATGTGTAATTCACGAGTTTCATGACTAAGTTGTTTATTATTTGCACACGACTTACTAAGCTATATGCTTACCCCTCTCTCTTTTCCTCTTTCTTATAGCATCGCCAAGCAAGCTTGGGGATCATGAACGCCGGAGCTCGAGTTACACTATCAACAAATCTTTTGGGGTATAATGAGTTTATTACATTTAAGTATGACATGTATAGGGGACTTAGTATTTTGTGATATGTGTCATATTAGTTAGCTATAGTGGTGGCTCCTTTTGGTATATTATTCCATTTTGTATATGACCATGAAATATGGCTCATATTGATTATTGGGTTGAAATCCATAAATATTGTTACATGCATGAGATGTGTTATTACTTTTGTGGTGTGTGCCGAATGGTTGATAAAATGTGGAATTTATGCTTGACAGATAAATGATGTCAATTGGCATGGTCACTATATTAATAATGGTAAAGAAATGGATTGAATGAACTCAACAAGTCATGGAGTCCCAATTATGTTTACTGGACATAAATTTATCATGCATGAGTTAAAGTTATGGATGTCTAAGTAGTCCATTTATGCCATGAAAATCACCATTTTCATATGAGTGTGTCTAGGGGTTGTTGAGGTTGATAAGAGGCTTGGAAAATAGTCTCAAAGTTTTCCACATGGGTAGACACATGAGCTTGTGTCTAGACCGTGTGTGACACATGGCCAGCCCCATGGTCGTGTAGTCAGTCCGTGTGTCCCCTGCACCCTAGTTTTACAAGTTAGTATGCATGGTAGTAAACACAAGGGAAAAGACACGGCCGTGAGTCTTAGCCATGTACAGAGACGGCCTTAAGACATGGACGTGTGCCTAGGCCGTATAAAGTCTGCACATTAAATGCAAAAATTAAATTTGCCACACGACCTAGCACATTGGCGTGTGACTTGGCCATGTAATCTTAAATTTATGCTGACGTCATAAACAGAGAGTTACACGGCCTGGGGACACGGGTGTTTCCTTGTGTCCACATGGGCGTGTGACCTTGTTTTATGAAAAATTATCTTAAAGTTCACGGTTTAGTCCCGAAATGCTTTGAAATACATTTTGGGCCTTGAAGGCCCGTATTAGGAACGATGTGCATGTATATGTAAAGTTTTGTGTTCAAAAGAAATTTTATGGCTCGATTCTATAAGTATGTTTACGTTTTAGCCCGGTAATGCCCTTTACTCGTCTCGACGATGGATACGGGTAAGGGGTGTTACATCTTCCTCCAAAACAAACCTCTTATTGCATTGTTAAGAGTCCTTTATGACTTACCATCAAATGGAACAAACTCATTGTTACTATGAGTCATACACTAAAAAGGTATTTAATCAACCTTTGAATTTTCTTTTTCTCGAGCTCTAGCCTCTAAATTTGCTTTTCTCTTTCCTTTACTAAGCTCTTCGACTTTGCAAGCTCTATCAACCAAGACAACAAATTTCTTCAATTCTAGAATTCTGACTAAAAGGTTAATATCTTCATTCAATCCATCAACGAATCATTTGCACATGATTTCTTCAGTAGAAACATACTCCCAAGCATACTTACTTAGTCTTATGAAAGATACGAATTCTCTTTCATACTTAGTCACAGTCATACGACCCTATTTCAATTCTAGAAACTCTTTATGCTTTTGATCAAGAAACTGTTCACTTATATATTTCTTCCGGGACTCAGTTTGAAAGAATTCTCAAGTCACTCTTTCTCTTGGTAGCATTGATACCAAAGTATTCCACCATTGATATGTTGTATCCCTCAATAATGATATGGTACATTTTAAACACTCAACTGGCGTACACGATAGTTCATCAAATACCCAAATAGTGTTTTCAAGCCAAAATTCAGCTTGCTTGGGATCATCATCAATGGTAGCTCTAAACTCTTCATCCTCATGCTCTTGGATTTTATCTACCAGTGGCTTATTCAGTCGTTGAAGTTCCACAACTTGAGGAGCTGTAAACGGAAAAATATATAGGATTTTTCCTATGTAATTTATCACCTTTTTACTTAAATCCATTGTTAAAACTAAGTAATTGTTTAATAAATTAATGAAATATGTGAAAATATGAAATTAGGACATAAAAATTATTAAAATGTGATTTTATGTTTATTATATAGTTTTCATGCAATAAATGGCTTATTTTACATTAATTTGAATATATTATATTTTTAAGACATAAAGTGGGCCATGCATGATTAAATTAAATAATAAAATATAAATTTGTATTTAATAATTCATTTTAAATATTTCATTAATAATTTGGGTTTTAAATTAATTAATTAAATTGGATAAATATTTATAATAAAATATAAATTTGTATTTAACTTGTTGATTTATTCTGGACAGGTCTAATAGCTTTACTGGATTACAAAACCATTGAAATTGGGGACCAAGTCAACCCAAAATTCGGCTAAACATGGTTGTCCTTATACCACTTTTTGGTTTACTTGCAAAAGGTCCTTGAAGAGTTGAAGAAATTAGAGATTTACATGAAGATGTACACTTGACCGAGTCTTAGTCCTGAGTTGTTGTGGCACTCAAATTGACCAAAAATCAAGCAAAAATCAACTCAACTTTCTCAATTTATGGTCGGTCACCCATGGAAGATGCTTTAAAAGATGAAAACTCCTATTTTTAGTAAACTGTCCCCCTCTCCTCACCTATAAATAAGACCTCATTCTCACATTTCTAATCATCCCTCATCATTCATCATTCTCTCCTTTTTAAATTCTCTTAGCAATCTTCTTTTCGACATCCACTTTGAATTGGGTTTAATCTTTCTTTTTTTTAATTTATTTTAAAAATGTTTACTATGTGTTCAATGTTCTTGTCTACAATAATGATAGCTTAATTTTATTTAAGCTAGGATGATTTCTTTGATTAAATAATATTTATTAGATTCATGTTTATAATGTTTGTGCCTCAATCGATCATGTTTTCAATTAAAATCAAGTCTGTATTTTTTTCATAAGTGATTGAAATGCACTTGAATTAGCTGAGCGATCCTAACCAGAAGACGACTAGTGGACGCATAATTGAAATGTGCATGCTCAATTCAGATCCTAACTCGATTAAATTGCAGGTTGCATAACAAACCTAACCAGGCTCTGTTATCTGCATAGTTTTTACATTTGTACGATTAAATTGTTTCAAACCTAACACGTCCCTATCACCTCACTCGAACGCTAAGAAACCCTTAGTAAATAAAGATCAGTAAAATGCATATTTACTAAGTAAAGGATTTCGAAAGCACCTAATGCGGTTTCCAAACTCATGAAAGATCAAGTTGCCATGGAATGTTTTTCTTAATATTATTAAGCATGTTGATAGTAAATTGAGTTTAATTAAAGTAATTGTCCTAGTTTATTTATGTTATAATTTTTGCAAATTGTGTTTAATTTTGCTAAAATCTATTTCATTCATATAGTTTGCATACTTAGGATAATTTGCATTAGGGATCATTGAATTTAGTTTAATATATTTTAATCCTCACTTCTCAACTATATTGTGTTTTTATTTACCAAATTGTTAATATGATTTTTCAAATTAAGTGGCTTAGCAGAAATACAATTCCTATTGAGATGATAACTCAATACGTACTTATTACTTGACAACAATTGTGTACACTTGCACAAACTTACGCGTTACATGAGCTACGGGAACAGGTTGGGGATTAGGTGGGTGGAGGTTGTTGAGCAGCTGGGTTTGTCCGGACAAATTACCTGAACCATCCGTTCATCATTTGGAAAAAGCTTCTTTATCCTCTACTCCGTGACTACTTGATACATTTCTAGATTCAGATGGCGTAGCCTCTTGAGCGGGAGCTGGTGCATTACTCTCAACATCGTCAGCTACAGCTCGACCGGGATCCATTTACTATACAAAAACACATTTTAAATAGTCAGGAGTCATCACGCTATCATGATTATTTATGGCATGTATAGCTAGTGTGACAGCCCTAATTCGACCCTAGTCGGAATGTGGTTTCGGGACCACAAAACCGAGACATAAAATTTAGTTAAAATTTTAGTTGCATATCATATATGTGTGATAGTACCTGTACAAAAATTTGATGTTTTAATTTTATATTATGAATGTGAATTTTGCTTGAAAGGATCTAGTTGAAAGACTTGGAAAATTATGATAGGTAAATAAGTAATGACCAAATAGTATTAAAGTGGGAAAGTGTTGTCCTTGCATGTCAAATTAGCCAAACTAAAGCATAGTGGCCGGCCATGCTATGGGTGGAAACATGTCTCCAACATGTTATGCTAGTGATGTATGTTAAGAAAAATAAAATAATGAGCATGGTGATTAAATAATGAAAGGAAGGGTGATGGAAAAAAAAAAGAAATAACATGGTCTCACCCCCTTGTTGCCGTGAATTGAAGAAAGAAAAAAAAAAGAGTTCATTCTTGAACATCCTTGGCCGAATAGAGGAAAGAAAGGAAGGGGAAAAAGGCTTGAGAAAATCGGCTATGGTGGTTTGCTAGACTAAGGTATGTTTGATATTATTCTTTGAGATTCATGTATATTTTAAGTTGTAAGTGAAAATCTACCTAGCCATGGTTCAAATTTTGTTAATTGATGGAGATGATATTCGGCCATGAATGTTACATTCTTGGTTGGTATTTTGATGTCTTTGGTGATGAGGTATGAAGATGGTTGATTTTGAGTGTTTAATAAAAAGGATGCATGAATTATTGTTAAATAATGGTCGAATGTAGCATGATTAAAGATGTGAATAAATTGAAGTTAAGGAGGTTGTCAATGAAAAATATGAGTTGGATGAGGCTTAAAGAATAAAAATCTAGGTGACTAGAGGTCAAGGACATTCGGCCATGGATGGTTGTATTTCTTTGATGTCGCTTTTGATGCTTTAGGGTATTGAGGGTTGATTATAGATGAGGTGAGTTTCTTGATTTAAAATTTGATGGATGTTAAGCTAGTTAGGCAACCAAAGGTTCGATATTTTTGTTATGTGGTTATATGTGCATTTCGGCCATGGTTTTTGTTTGAATTTGAGATTTGTAATGTGATTTTCCTAAATTGTCTATGAATTTTTGGTTGTTGATTTCATGGTAATGGTATATTGAATCCATGAAAATTTAGTAAGGTTGCATTCGGCAACTTGCTTGAAATTAAAAATTGATGTCTAAGCTTAGGTGATTTCGATGATGATATATATATATATACATAAGTATATTTAGTTGATTCGGCTTTGGTAGTTGCATGAGGTTATTAGCCGAATATACTAACATACATATACATGTGAAATTGGATTGTAAATATTTAGCAAGGTGGTTAAACTAGTTAAATTATTGATTTAGCTCAAGGAGCTAAAGGAGGTGAATCGAGCAAAGGCAAAGAAAAGGTTATCGAGTAGCCGAGTTGGAACCGTCTTACCCAACACGAGGTAAGTCATTAAGCATGTAGTTGGTATTATTTCAAATGGTCATAATGTGTATGTATTGATGCTGAATGGAATGAATAAATATACATATATATATATGCATGTACGTATGTGATGATGAAATTGTTGAATGAAAGAAAAGAGGTAAGATGTACTGAGTTGTTGATCTCGGCACTAAACGTGCGGGATAACCATTTATGACCATGAGATTGGCGCTAAGTGCGCGGGATTAAATTGTACAGCACTAAGTGTGCGATTCGACTATGTTGCACTAAGTGTGCGAAATGAATATGATGCACTAAGTGTGCGAATTGACCATGCGGCACTAAGTGTGCGAGTCTGACTATGTAGCACTAAGTGTGCGATTTGATTACGTAGCACTAAGTGTGCGAGTTGATTATATAGCACTGAGTGTGCGGGCTCAATATACATTCATGAATCATTATGGACACTATGTGTGCGACACTATTGAGTCGATCGCGGACAGCGGATCGGGTAAGTGTCTTGAGTACATGGCTAATATGTGCTATGCTTATACTTGGTGTTGAGCTCGGTAAGTTGAACCTATGTGACAACTATACTTGAAGTCACGTACATAAAAATTTATCGTAGGATGGGTGAAAGGCCGTTTTGTTGTTTGATTGTAACGAAAATAAATTGATTTATGAAAATGCTTCAATGTCCTATTGATGAGTATATGGATTGTGAATGCATGAATTGATATGAAATTGAATCGATAGGTTGGAGGAACTATGGCATGGTTCGGTATGGATGGAGTAAATTGTCTCATTCCATTTTGTTTCCTCTTGTGATAATGTTATTGATGTATAGTAGTGCATTGCTTATGACTTACTGAGTTATAAACTCACCCGGTGTTTCCTTGTCACCCATTATAGGTTGCTTGGACTCATCTATTTTTGCGGGGTCGGGCCGTCATCGAAGTCATCACACCGGATAGCAAGTTTGGCACTTTCTTCTTAGTGTGCTTAGAAGATCATTTTGGCATGTATAAGCTAGTACGTTGTGTTTGAATTATGGCATGTAAACTTTAAGCCATGCGAAAATGGCACGAATGTTCGATTGAGTTGGATCAAGGGTAGGCATGAAATGGACCTAGTTACTTTCGTAACAGATGCTGGCAGCAGCAGTGTCATGAGATTGAAAAATCACTAAAATAGTAGGAGTGGAATTAATTGATGAATAAATTATGTAATCGAAGCTCGATGAGTCTGCTTTCATGAGGAAGTAACTAAAAGATCATATGGGCAGTATATTAAGAGATAATCAGATTTTTGTGGGACAGGGCCAGAACGGTTTCTGGATTCCCTGCTCCGACTTTGGAAATTCATTATAAATTAACCAGAGATAATTAGGGGTCTTACCATATATGTACAGATTCCTCTCTGAGTCTAGTTTTCATAGAAACAAACGGCATCAGTATTGAAGCCTCGTGCAGGGAGATATCCAAGTCGTAATGGAAAAAGGTCAGTGTAGTCGACCCCTGCAACTTGGGAGACTTTGACTAATAAACTGTAGTAATTGGCCTGACCAAAAATTCTAGAAAAAAATAAATAGATGGGAACATGAGTCTAGTTTCTGGGAAAAATTACGAAACTGATTTTCGAGTTACGAAACTCAAGATATGATTTTTAAAACGACTAGTACACAGATTGGGCAGTGTCTGGAAAATAAGTTTTGTAAGGGGTTAAAGTCAGTTAACACCTCGTGTCCGACTCCGGTGTCGGTTTCGGGTTCGGGGTGTTACAGCTAGACTCTCACAGATGCCACATTACTCTGAGAATCAACTAAACCATAGCTTTGATACCAATAAATGTAACACCCCTCACTCGTATTCAACACCAAAAAAGGGTTACAGAGCATTACCGAACTTTTATACTAATTACTCATTCATTTTGCATACATTTTCACATTACAAGCAATCATCAATCAATCTCAAACATATTGTCCCTTGTATGAGCCTATAAGGCCCTAAACATGCATTGGGAGTGGTTCGGGACTAAACCGATAACTTTGGAAACTTTTTGAACACTTAGAAAATTTCTCAAAAACAAAGGACACACTCCTGTATGGTCTGACCGTGTCTCTCACACGACCAACAAACACGCCCATGTCATAGGCCGTGTGGACATTCGAAATGGGAGTACATGGCCTTGTCCCAACCCATGTTCGACTCCGTGTAACTCTCTGACTTGGGTCACACGGCCAACACACACACCCGTGTGGCTAACTCGTGTGCCCTAGAAATAGCCATACACGCCCGTGTACCAAGCCGTGTGCTAGGCCATGCCAAACCTATAGGGTATACTTACTTATGCCACACGGCCAAGTCAAATTCCTGTGTGTGAAGTCGTGTGGAGCATATTGACTTGGTTTCTATTTCAAGAATAAGGGATACACGACCGTGTAATTTAATCGTGCACGACTAATACACACGCCCATGTCTTTCCCCGTGTGGAAAAAAAAAGGCTATTCACCAAGCCAATTTTCCACCCAAACTTATGCACACCTATACCAAACTCAAATGGCACAAACATAGCATATAATAGGTATTCAATCAACCTCAATCAAAATCATTCATGCCATTACAATACCAACATATACAAGACTTACAATATCGCAATATACCATCCAAATCATACCAAATTTCACTTAAAACATAATCACATATATATACATGATTCAAACATACCAAAATAACAAAATAAGCCATCACTCATGGCTATATATACAAACCAAAATATAAACATTTACAAGCCAATTCAAATGGCCAAAATTGTTATCAACTCATAACCAAAATGACCATAATCCTATACATGCCATATTCTCGAAACATAAGCTCAAAATGTATCAAAGTGGTAGTAGGATAGTGTGACGTAATCTCCGACAATCCCCAAATCTGAGCTAGCTTTGAAGTCACTATAAAACATGGAAAAATAAACAAAGGAAGCTTTATAGCTTAGTAAGCTCGTATGAAAGAACTCAATCTTAACATGAATATACAAATCATCAATTTGAACATATCAACATGTAATTCATTTAACTAACGAACCTTTCACATTTTCAATCATAATCTTTTATATGAACTTCACAACTTCTTCAATTTAAGCTTATACGGTTCATTTACATCCCTGTTCCATCTCGTATCAATCTCATACACATCCACGTCTTTCATTTACCCGTTGAACCATTCAGAATACTATCGGATACATGGGAAACTCACACCTAAAGTGCCACATATATAGCCGAAGCTATCTCAATCTCATATCACATATATTGCTCACCCTAGAGCTATCAACGGGCCTGCTCACACAAGCTGTCAGTCGAGACGTAGCTACACAATGCTACTCACACAAACTGTCAAGTATCCACAACACATGCCGGTATACTCAGCCACTGGTAGGACGTACAGGACCAGGAATCGAATCACATAATCACAATAATCCCCTAATGACATGTCACTAGTATCCAAATCTATTCCTAAGGTTCAACCGGGATTACTAATGTCAAATTGTCATTGAATCATTGTCGTACATGTCTGAAAACTTTTATTCATAGTTCATGCAATAGCAAATCATTTAAAACATAACTATAACAATGCTTATAACATACGAACTTACCTCTGATGTAAAAACGGCTAAATTGATTGATTAGTTAAGAACTTTGTCTTTCCCTCGATCTAGATCCGAGTTTCACTTTTCTTGATCTATATATAATTAAAATTAACCTATTTAATCATCTCTCTATTCAATTTAGTCCAAAATTCACTTTAAGGAATTTCTAAACAATTGCCCCTAATGTTTCACATCTTTTACAATTTAGTCTTTATTTCATAAAATCACAAATTAATGCAATTCAACCACAACCCATGCTAGCCAAATTTCAATTCGGTTCCTATCAGCCCATATTTTTCATTTATTTTACATGTAACCTCAAAGTTTGCACATTTCACAATTTAATCCCTAATTTTCATTTTCACTAAAGATCACTTTATAAAACTTGTATAATTTACAACAAACATTCATAATCTATCATTAAACATTAAAATACTTATGTATTCATCAATGGAAACATCTAAAATCTTTAATAGTTTTGCAAAATAGACCCAGGGCTAGCTAGACCTAGTTACAACGATCTCAAAAACATAGAAATCATTAAAAACAGAACAAAAACGAACTTACAATTGAGCTAGGAGATGACCAAATGCTTAAAGCCGTAAAGTTGCTTTCTTCTTTGTTAAAATCGGTGATGATGAAGATAAAAATGATAATATTTTCATGTTATTCCTTATTTAAATTAAGTTTTTTATTAATTTACTATATTAACCTTTTTCATGTTATTCCTTATTTTAGTTAAGTTATTTATTAATTTACTATATTAACCTTTTTCATGTTATTCCTTATTTTAGTTAAGTTATTTATTAATTTACTATATTAACCTTTGTTATAAATCATTAAAATTCATTTAATCATGTCCATCTCTGTCCACTCACACTAATCATGGTCTAATTACAATATAAGGACCTCTAATTTAAGATTCCTTAGCTATTAAACTCCTTTAACTTATAGAACATCACTTTTGCACTTTACGTGATTTAATCCTTTTTCTAAAATTAACTAATCAAACGATAAAATTTTTTAACGAAAAATTCACACAAACATATTATCATGTTGTAGACATTAAATAATAATAAAATAAAAATTTTGAATTTGGATTTGTGGTCCCAAAACCACCGTTCTAATTTAACTAAAAACGGGCTGTTACAAATCTCCCCCCTTAGAGATTTTCGTCCCTGAAAATCTTACCAGTGAATAGCTTAGGGTACTATTTTCTCATAGCTTCCTCGGGTTCCCAAGTAGCCTCTTCAACCCCGTGACATTGCTACAAGACTTTCACCAAAGCTATGTGTTTATTTCTCAACTCTTTAACCTCTCGAGCTAAAATTCTGATCAATTCTTCGTTGTACATAATGTCGGGTTGAATTTCAATCTATATTACATGTGATGGATCTGATCTATATTGGCGCAACATCAAACATGAAACACATTGTGGATTTTTTCTAATTCTAACGGTAAAGCTAACTGATATGCCACTGGTCTTATTCTTTCAATAATCTCGTACAGCTCGATGAATCGCGGACTCAGCTTGGCTTTGTGATCAAATCTAATGATTTTCTTCCACAGTGATACTTTCAGAAATACTTTATCTCCGATCTAAAATTCAATGTCTTTACGTTTCAAATCTACATATGATTGCTGTCGATCTGAAGTTGCTTTCAGACAGTCATAATTTACTTTCACTTTTTCTTCAGTCTCTTGAATCTAATCAACCCTGTGAATCTTTTTCTCACTTAGCTCAGTCCAGCACAATAGAGTTGGCATTTGCGACCATACAAAGCTTCATACGGTGCCATCTTTATGCTCGATTAAAAACTATTGTTATACGCAAATTCAACCAAGGATAAATATGTCTCCCAATTGCCTTCGAATTCTAGAACACAACAACGAAGCATATCTTTGAGAATCTGTATTACTCTCTTAGACTGGCCGTGAGTTTGTGGATGAAATGTTGTACTAAAATTCAACTTCATCCCTAGAGCTTCTTGCAATTTCTTCCAGAATCGCTTTGTAAACCTCGGATTCTATCTAAAATAATCGAAACTGGCACCCCATGCAATCTAACAATCTCAGATATGTACAACTTAGCTAATTTATTAAGTGAATAGTCTGTACGTATCAGAATGAAATGCATAGACTTCGTTAGTCGATCAACGACAACCCATATAGCATCTTTCTTCTTTGGAGGCAGGGCTAATCCCGATACAAAATCCATCTTAACTCTATCCCATTTCCAGTCTGGTATCATCACTAGTTGTAGCAATCCCGAAGGCACTTGATGCTCAGCTTTAACTTACGAACACACCAAATATCTCGATACAAATTCTGAAATGTCTCGTTTCATTCTGACCACCAATACAATTGTTTCAAATCATTGTACATTTTGGTACTCCCCGGGTGAACGGATAGACAACCACTATGTGCTTCATGTAAAATTTTCTGAATGAGTTAAGAATTCTTTGATACACAGATTCTATTTCAGAACATTAAACAATCATCAGCTCCGATCTAATAGTCTGAATCACTATTCAACTTACATTACACTCTTTTATCTTGTAACTCGATATCACACTTTTGATCTTCACAAATTTGCTGAAGAAAAATCGATTTAGCTTTCAACTCTACTAGAATCGAACCATCACTCTCAAAGCAAATAAAGATTTTCTACTCAAAGTGTCTACAACTACATTTGCTTTCCCTGGATGATAATCAATTACTAACTCGTAATCTTTCAATAGTCCGAGCCATCTACCGTTATTGTAAATTCAAATCTTTCTAAGTCATTGTATGTTTTAAACTTTTGTGATCGGTAAAAATGTGACACTTCTCACCGTACAAGTGATGTTGCCAAATTTTCAATGCCAAAACAATAGCGGCCAACTCTAAATCATGCGTCAGATAATTCTTTTCATGCGGCTTTAATTTTTTGGAGACATAAGCTATTACTTTACCCTCTTGCATCAAAACACAACCCAAATCATTCAATGATGCGTCGCTAAAAATCACGAATTCTTTACCCGACTTAGGTTGAACCAACACTAGTGCCTCAGTTAACAACACTTTCAATTGATCAAAACTCTGTTGACATTTCTCAGACTACTCGAATTTTACATCTTTTTGTAGCAATCTTGTCATAGGTGTAGCAATCAGCGAGAACCCTTTAAAAACGTCGATAATAACCAGCTAGCCCTAGAAAGCTTCTAACTTCGAAAACATTTCTCGATGGTTTCCAATCAAAAACTGTAGAAATCTTGCTCCGGTCAATTCGTTTGCCTTCAACTGAAACAATATGTCCCAAAAATCTGACTTCTCGAAGCTAGAATTCACACTTGCTGAATTTAACAAACAATTGCTTATCACTCAAAGTTTGTAGCACAATTTTCAAATGCTCGGTGTGCTCAAACTCATCTCTTGAATAGATTAGAATGTCGTCAATGAATACAACAACCAATCTATCTAAATATGGTCTAAAAATCTAGTTCATCAAATCTATAAAGACTACAGGAGCATTAGTCAATCCGAAAGGCATAATAAGAAATTCATAATGCTTGTACCTCGTTCTGAACGCAGTTTTTGGCACATCTGAATCTTTCACTCACAACTGATAATAGCTAGATCTCAAATTGACTTTTGAAAACACTATTTCCCATTTTAACTGTTCAAACAAGTCATCGATTCTCGACAAAGGGTACTTCTTCTTTATCGTAACTTTTTTGAGTTGTCGATAATCAATACACATTCTCATTGATCTGTCTTTCTTCTTTACAAATAACACTGCGCACCCTAGGGCGACAAACTAGGTCGTGCAAAACCTCTATCTGTTAACTTTTGCAACTGAGATTTCAACTCTTTCAATTCTGTCGAAGCCATTTTGTATGGAGCTATAGATATCGGTGTTGTTCCCGGTACTAACTCAATAGCAAATTCAACCTCTCTTATCGGTGGTAACCCCAGTAATTCTTCTAGAAATACATTCAGATATTCACAGACTACAAGCACAGATTCAATATTTGATTCAGACACTTTTGCATCTAAAACATAAGCAATATAAGCCTCGCAAACTTTTTTCACACATCTCTGAGCTGACATAGATGAAATCACAGTAGGTAATTCCTTCGATTCATCTTATTGAATTCGAATAATTTCACTATATTGACATTTCAATTCAATAATCTTTCGTCTACAATTCACAACAGCATCATGCAAACTCAACCAATCCATATCAAGAATTATATCAAACTTCTCAAATGGAAAAAGCATCAAATCTGTAGGAAAAGAGTAACCCTGAATCATTAAGGGATAGTTCTTGGAAACTTTATCGACTAGAACATACTTGCCTAAGGGGTTCAAAACTTTAATCACAAACTTGGTAGACTCAACAGGCAAACCCTTACTAGACACTGAATTCTCACAAACATACGAATGAGTCAGTCCAAGATCAATCAATGCAATAACATTAGTGTCAGAAAGAGAAAATGTACTAGTGATAACATTAGGTGATTACGCATCTTATAGAGCACAAATAACATAAGCTCTAGCCGGTGCTCTAGCCTCATATCTCACTGTAGAATCTCTCGTAGAATCACGATTACCATTTGCATTTCCCGCATTTCTTGGTTGCCTCCCTTTAGCAGCTGTATTGCTTGATCTTACATTCTGAGATTTATCATTCTCATTTAACTCAGGACAATCCCGAATAAAGTGATCTTCTAAACCACATTTGAAACAAGCCTGGTTATTCATTCTATATTCACCAGGATGTCATCTTTTACATTGCTAATATTCAGGTCTATAATTTCTCACAGTGCCAACACTCGATACCGATGTAGCTTGAGCTTTAGGACTTGAGTATTGTTTTCCATGATATTTGTTTGAATACCCGATTGAAGCATTTAGACGAGTGAACAAATCTTTGGATTTTTTGACGAAGATTGATATGGCTTATTCATCGGTTATTTTCTTGAGTCTCTACCCTCTAAATTATCCTTTCTCTTTTCTTTACTAAGCTCTTCGACTTTGCAAGCTCTATCAACCAAGACAACAAATTCCTTCAATTCTAGAATTCTGACTAAAAGTTTAATATCTTCGTTCAATCCATCAACGAATCATTTGTACATGATTTCTTCAGTAGAAACATACTCCCAAGCATATTTACTTAGTCTTACAAATTCTCTTTTGTACTCAGTCACAGTCATACGGTCCTATTTCAATTCTAGAAACTCTTTATGCTTTTGATCTAGAAATCGCTGACTTATATATTTCATTCGGAACTCAATTTGAAAGAATTCCCAGGTCACTCTTTCTCTTGGTACCATTGATATAAAGTATTCCACCATTGATACGCTGTATCCCTCAATAACAATATGGCATATTTTAAACACTCAGCTGGCATACACGGCAGTTCATCAAATACCCAAATAGTGTTTTCAAGCCAAAATTTAGCTTGCTCGAGATCATTATCAACGGTACCTCTAAACTCTTCAGCCCCATATTTTCAGATTTTATCTAATGGCGACTTATTCAGTCATTGAAGTTCCACAATTTGAGGAGCTACAGGAACATGTTGGGGATTAGGTGGGGTGGAGGTTGTTGAGCAGCCGAGTTTGTTCGAATAAATTGTGTGAACCATTCATTAATCATTTGGAAAAAGGATTCTTTAGCCTCTCCTCCATGACTACTCGATACATTTCTAGATTCTGGCGGCACTGCCTCTTGAATAGGAGCTGGTGCATTACTCTCAACATCGTCAGCTACAGCTTGATCGGGATCCATTTATTATATGAAAACACATTTTAAATAGCCAGGAGTCATCACACTATCATAGATTATATATGGCATGTATAGCTAGACTCCCACACACTCTATATTAGTCTGACAATCGACTAAACTGTAGCTCTGATACCAATAAATGTAACACCCCTTACCCGTATTCAATGCTAGAATAGTGTTACAAAGCATTACCAGACTTATATACTAATTACACATTCATTTTGCATGCATTTTCACATTACAAGCAATCATCAATCAATCTCAAACATATTGTCCCTAATACGAGCCTACGAGGCTCCAAATGTAACATCCTAATTTTGGGTCTAGTCGGAATAATGGTTCTGAGACCACAAATCCAAAGTAGAAATAATTATTTTATGATAATTATGAAGTCTATGATATGATTGCATGCTTGTATGAAATTTCATAAAGAAATTTTATGCATAAAGTGTCTAATTTGATAATTAGAACTAAATTGAATAAGTTGTAAAATACATGTTCTAGAAGCTTTGAGCATGAAATTTCCATGGATTTTCAATTAGAGGGTCTTAAATAGAAATTTGACCAATTTCTAATTTTATGGACAAAAATGGGCATGGATGTTAAAATTTTGAAAGAAAAGCCTTAAGGTCATTTTTGTCATTTGGTTAATAAAAGAATAAAAAGGGAAAAATCAAGCAAATTTGCTCATCTTCTCCATGCCATAGCTGAAATTTCTAAGGGTTCCATAGCTAGGGTTTCTACAACTTTCAAGCTCACTAGTAAGTGCATCCTAGTCCCGTTTTTAATGTTCTTTACATTTTTGAAGTTTTCATCAACTGATCTAGCTATTTCTACCATTATTTTGAGCTAGGGTTCATTTTCAAAAACTTACCCATGTGTGACATGCATGTATTTTGATGTTTAATGGAAGGATATGAATGCTTGATGTGTGATAAACATCTTTTACTAAGCAATTTTTCATAAAAACGCCTAAAAAGGACCTTTTTTGTAAAAGTTGTAAATGTGAGTAGTAAAAATTTGAGTTGAAGGAAAATGTGGGCTGTTAATTAGCTAGGCTTGGGTGACAAAGAAAATGGACACATTTCATTTTACGAGCCTAAGGACTAAGTTGTAAAAATGTGAAAAGTTAGGGGTAAAAAGGTAATTTTGTCAAAATATGAGTTATGGACTGAATTGAATAATGTGTCTATTGAGTAAGCTAAATTTGGTATTATAGAGCAAGAAAAATGAGGAACGGACCTTGATCGGGGGAAAAACAAGGTGTACAATGATTAGATTCGTTTTTACTATTTTTTGTATCGAGGTAAGTTCATGTGTAAATAATGCAATGTTGTGTCATGTTTTAATACTTTATTAATGTATGAGTTCCTATGTCTAATTGTTATGATGAGTTTATGAACGACATTATGGTTTATGAAAATAATGTGTACGAGTTCGACAAAGATGTGGTATTAAGAAAATCCCATTTGAACCTTACGAATAATTTAGGATACAATGTGACATGTCACTAGGAACTATGTGATTATGAGCTCATGAGATTATGTGTATATGTGACTATGTGAATCCGGGTGTTGATCTTTGTAACGCTCGGGTTATTGTCTCCACAGGGATTGTATTTGTGCTAAGTTAATTATTTGTAAAATTATATTAACAATTTGATAAATAAAAACAAATTGAGAAGTGATGATTAAAATATATTAAACTAAATGCAATGATCCCTGTTGTGATTTATCCTAACATGCAACTATATGAATGAAATAGATTTTAGTAGAATTAACACAATAAGCAACAATTATAACATAAATAAGCTAGGATAATTACTTTAATTAAACTCAAATTATTATCAACATGCTTATCAATATTCGGAAAAACATTCCATGGCAACTCGATCTTTTATGATTTTGGAAATCACATTAGGTTGTTTCGGAATCCTTTACTTGGTAAATACGCATTTTACTGATCCTTATTTACTAAGGGATTATTAGTATTCGTGGGAGGTAAGAGAGACATGTTAGGTTTGAAACAGTTTAATCACACAAATCTAAAAACTATGCAGATAACAGAGCCTGGTTAGGGTTGTTATGCAACCTGAAATTTAATCGTGTTAGGATCTAAATTAAGCATGCACATTTCAATTATGTGTTTATTAGCCGTCTTCTGGTTAGGATCGCTTAATTAATTCAGGTGCATTTCAATCACGTATGAATGAAATATAGACCTGATTTTAATTGAAAACATGATAGATTGAGGCACAAACAATATAAGCATGAATCAAATAAATATTATTCAATCAAAATAATCATCCTAACTTAAATAAAATTAAGCTATCATTGTTGGAAACAAGAATACTAAATAGATAGCAAACATTCTTGAATTAAGTTAAAGAAAAGAAAGATTAAACCCAAATCAAAGTGGCAGTCACCCAAGACTCTGACTGACGAGGGCCCCTTCGTTCCTTCGCTTCGCTCCTTTGTTGATGGCTCTCCGAGGTGGCTGACCAAGGGCTCTTTAAGAGGCTAATTTGCTAAAAATCTTTATGCAAAGATGATGATAGGCGTAAGGACTAAGAGAGATGAGAGAGGAGAGAATGATTGTAACAGCCCTAACCCATATCCATCGCCGAACTAGGGTTACGAGACGTTACCGAACACAACACAGTTAAATACAATCATTCAAGTCAAAACATGCATAAAAATTATACCAACTTATTTATAATAATTATAAAACTAGATTAGTAACCATCTGTTTAATTATGTAAATCACAATCACATACAAAAGAAATTTTTATTTATTTATTAAATCACTTATTCAATCCAACTAACAAACATCATATCATATTACATAAATATTATTACTCCAATAGCTAAATCATATGAACAATAATCACATCATTCAAGTTTCTAGATAATAGTCAAACATATTTTATGTTATCCATTTATAAACGTCTATTTCATAAGTACATTACTAATCAAATCACATACATATATAAATACATTTAACCATATTCGTATATATATCAATATAACCAAACCAAAAATTTACTCACAAAACCAATTAAATATGATCATGTCAATGTGACCAAACCGAACATATAAGCATCGAATAAAACTCATATTACCCTTTGTTTTACCAATACAAAGTTCACTATTCATTTGGTCATTTATTTCAATGCATTACCCGAATATAAACATACCTAAAATCATGCTATGTTCAAGGTTAAATTTTCTTTATTTTACCCTACCATTTCATATGCGTATAACCTTCCATGGACATAAATTAATATACATATATACCAACCATAATTTACAAATCAAATCAAATCATTATATACTTATACGTATACAAATGCCAAATCATGACTAACTTATTTACATAACATTTATATTTTATAACCTAACCAAATACAAATATATTTATCCAAACACAAAACCTACATACCATGTAATAAATATATCAAAATAAAATCTTATCAAGTTCGGACATAACTGAATTTCCATTTATGCTAAATAACATGTAGCACCTTAACCAAACATCTCAACTGATTTCACATGTATATTTTATCCTAGCAAGAATCATGATCGAATCAACTAACATATTTAGGACAATATATACCTTGACCGATTCTCATCCACATCCAAATTCATCAACCATTATCAATACATATAACACATATAAACATAACTAAAGCGTCACATACTTTCATAGCATATTACCCATTTTTGCATGGCTTTATACACAACACAAAATTAACATTTTCAAAACATACTTTAGCTTATACATGCCATAATCTTTAATTTAACTTATAAAAGTACCCAAAATAGGGGATAGTGTGATGAGCTTTGTAGACGATCTCGAACTTGTAGCTTGACTTCCAAAAATCTATAAAATAGAAACAAATATTCACATGATAAGCTACTATAGCTTAGTAAGCTTTAAGCAAATAAACAACTAATAATATAACTATCTCATAGTGAATTTTAACCGAACTATACTAATATGAGTATACTTAGTCTCAAACTACCACATTCATTCATGACATTTCATTTTATACAAAATTCTCACCTTGGACGAATACCTATAAAACCAACATAAATAATTCATATTCCATTTACAAGCCAAGACATCATTAAACAATCGAATTCACATATATTCATAACTTCTACTCAAGCATCATAATATATATACCATCGTATGTACATTATCCAGATGACTGAATATACTTGATACCATTAATAAACATACCACATATCATTCGAAGACAAACACAATACATTTATGTTCATCCTTATCGATTTCAATTATTATAATAAAATTTCACCATCCGTACTTATTCAATAAGACATTATAACAAATACTAATTACTTATTTACTTACCTTGACTTGGTAACAAACCAATTCATACCTGGCATTTAGATCATGTTACCTTTTTAAACATAGCTTATCATTACCCAATGAACCATTCGGAATTGGATAGGACACTCTGATAATCACATAAATCGTACAAAGCCAATGTCCCAGACGTGTCTTACATGTAACCTCAAACGATGCCACAGTCCTAGACAGGGTCTTACTCGTAAACACATATCGAAATCACAAATCGATGCCATGGACATACTTGCACACATGTATCGGTATCTTATGTCATGACATATGTATCCTAGTTATTCCTAAGGTTCATATGGGGCTTTTGAACGTCGTGTCTCGGTCGAATCAAACTCGAAAGTGTAGTAGCCACATTTATTCACATTCGGACACAATATATTTAGTTTATAATATTCCATAATAGTTAGTAATTATAAAATTAAACTACCAATAAACTCGTCTATTTGCTTATAATCTTACCTCGGACGTCGTAAAACAAGTCGGGGCTACTAGTCGACAACTTTCATTTTTCCCCGATCCAAATCCGATTTATTTGTTTCTTGATCTAAACATATTCATATTAAGCTCATTCAAACATATTTTCATTCACTTTTGTCCAAAAACACACAAATGGGAAAATTACCATTTTGCCCCTAACATTTGCAATTTTTTTTTCAATTTAGTCCCTATTGCATGAAAAACAAAATACACAATTTGGCTACACTCCAGTTAGGCCAAATGCTCCCTATATACATACAAGTCCATATTTTCCATCAATTTCACAATTTAGTCCCTCAACTTTTGATTTTTTCAAGTAAGTCCTAATTACTCAAAATCATCAAAAATTCCAATACAAAATATGTTAACCCAACACCTATCTTTCATATTTCATAATCAAACAATAAAAATCACAAGCTCTCATCAATGGCATAACTTCAAATATTCATCAAAATTCAAAATTTAAGCATGGGTTTTGTAGTACTCAAAGCAACAATCTCAAAAACATAAAATTTATCAAAAACCAAGCTAAACACATACCTTAATCAAGCCTGAATATAACCAAACCCTAGCTTTTGTTTTTTTTTCTTTCCTTCTTAAGTTTCGTCAATGGAAGTATATGAGCACTTAGGATAATTTTATGATATAACATATAACATGTATTATGTAATTTGTAACTTGGTTTCCTAAATTACCCCGTTTAAAATTATAACCAAGCTTTATGTTATAAACCCTTTTTTGTCTCTTAAATAAATTAATGGACATGAGTTGGCTTTCAATTTCATGCATTATAATATAAATATATATATACACATAATATCTTATTATAAAAATAAAGCTTAATTTTACATATATGTATAACTTAAATAAAATAATATAAAAACTATTAAATTTTTACCTACCACTGTACCACTTATAAATACATGGGCTATTTAAAACTTAAGGGCTTCCCTTTAAAAAGCCATTACTAATTCAGTCCTTACAATTAAAACTATCAAAATTTCAATTTATGCGATTAAGCCATTTTGTTTAATCGGACACCCAAATGACAAAATTAAATCACAAAAATTTCAAAAATATAAATTTACACAAAATAAACATAGAAAATAATTTTTAATTATTTTTCTGACTAGGATTTGTGGTCCCAAAACCACCGTTCTGATTAGGGTCTAAATCTGGCTGTTACAACTCTCCCCCTTAGGGATTTTCGTCCCCGAAAATCTTACTGGTGAATAGCTTCAAATAACGTTCTCTCATTGTATCCTCTGGCTCCCATGTTGCTTCCTCAACTCCGTGCTTACGCCATAATACTTTAACTAACGGAATCTTCTTATTCCGCAACTCTTTAACCTCACGAGTCAAGATGCGAATAGGTTCTTTTTCGTAGGTCATATCAGGTTGAATTTCAATCTCAGACGGACTAACCACATGTGAAGAATCAGATAGATACCTCCGAAGCATTGAAACATGGAATACATTGTGGATCTTTTCTAACTCAGGTGCCAACAATAATTTGTAAGCAACTGGTCTGATACCCTCCATAACCTCATACGGTCCAATAAACCTCGGACTCAATTTGCCTTTACGATCGAATATGAGTATTTTCTTCCACGGTGAGACTTTCAAGAAGGCTTTGTCTCCAATCTGAAACTCTATATCTTTACGTTTCAAGTCCGCATAAGATTTCTGACAATTTGATACTGCTTTAAAACTTTCACGGATCAGTTTCACTTTCTGTTCAGTTTCTCTGATCAAATTGATTCCGTGTATCTTATTTTCACTGAGCTCAGTCCAGTACGATGGCGTACGGCATTTACGACCATACACTGCCTCATAAGGTGCCATTTTGATACTCGATTGATAACTATTATTATATGCAAATTCAATCAGAGGAAGATATCGTTCCCACGTACCTTTGAACTTGAGAATGCAACATCTCAAATATCCTCAAGTATCTGAATAATTCACTCAGACTAGCCATCTGTTTACGGATGGAAAGCAGTACTGAAAAGTAATTTCGTACCTAGTGCATATTGCAGTTTCTTTCAAAACGGCGATGTAAACCTCGGATCTCTAGCTGAAACAATGGATATAGTCACACCATGTAATCTCACAATCTGAGAGACATACAATTAGCAAACTTATCCAGTGAGTATTCTGTATGTATCAGAACAAAATGAGCTGATTTAGTCAATCTATCAACAACAACCCAGATTGCATCTTTCTTACTCAGTGTCACCGGTAAACCAGATACAAAACCCATCGTAACTCTATCCCATTTCCACTCAGGTATCATGATATGCTGAAGTAATCCTGAAGGCACTTGATGTTCAACTTTTACTTGTTGACAGACTAAGCGTCTTGCAACAAAGTCAGAAATGTCTCATTTCATACCATGCCACTAGTAAAGTTGTTTCAGATCATTATACATCTTTGTACTACCTGGGTGAACAGATAACTGACTACTATGTGCTTTATTCAAAATCATTTGAATCAACTCTCAATTCCTCGGAACACATATCCGGTCTCTGAATCTCAAACAATCATCAGCATCAACTCTGAACTCTGAATCAGCATTCGTCTCACACTGAACTCGTTTTGCAATCAATTCATTATCAATCTTCTGGACATGACATATTTGTTGAACAAATAACGGTCTAGCTTTCAATTCAGCTACTATCGAACCATCATCAGACATGGCCAAATGTGTATTCATTGCACGCAAAGTAAATAGTGACTTTCGGCTTAAAGCATCATCAACAACGTTAGCCTTTCCCGGGTGGTAATCAATTACAAGCTCGTAGTCTTTTAGTAATTCTAACCATCAGCGTTGTCTCAAATTCAGATCTTTCTGAGTCATCAAATATTTCAGGATTTTATGATCAAAATAAACATGGCATTTCTCACTGAACAGATAGTGACGCCAAATTTTTAGTGCGAACACAATGGCTGCCAGTTCCAAATCATGCGTGGGATAGTTATTTTCATGTGGCTTTAATTGTCTCGAGGCATAAGCTATCACTCTACCTTCCTACATCAGAACACAACCCAAACCATTTAATGATGCATCACTATAAATAACAAATTCTTTAGCCGATTCTGGCTGAACTAGCACTAGAGCTTCAGTCAAAAGGGCTTTCAATTGTTCAAAACTTTTCTGACCACTCAAGCTTAACGTCTTTCTGCAGTAGCTTTGTCATTGGAGCTGCAATCGTAGAGAAACCTTTCATGAATCGTCTGTAATAACCAGCAAGTCCCAGAAAGCTTCAGACTTATGAAACATTCTTCAGAGGTTTCCAATCTAGCATAGCTGAAATTTTGCTTGGATTAACCCGAATACTTGATGCTGGTACCACATGGCCCAGAAAACTAACTTCATTTAACCAGAACTCACATTTAGTAAATTTCGCATATAACTACTTATCTCGTAAAGTCTGCAGCACAAGTCTCAGATGTTCAGTATGTTCAGTTTCATCACGAGAGCAGATCAAAATGTCAACTATAAACACAACCACGAACCGATCCAAATACGGTCTGAAGATTTGATTCATCAAATTCATGAAAACAGCAGGTGCATTAGTGAGTCCGAAAGGCATAACCATAAACTCATAATGTCCATACCTCATTCTAAATGCAGTCTTTGGCACATATGAATCTTTAACTCATAATTGATAGTAGCCTGATCTCAAATCTATCTTCGAAAATACTGTAGCCCCTTTCAGTTGGTCAAATAGATCATTAATCCGTGGTAACGGATACTTGTTCTTTATAGTTACCTTATTAAGCTATCTGTAATCGATGTACATTCTCATAGTTCCATCTTTCTTTTTCACAAACATCACAGGTGCACCCCACGGAGAGAAACTCGGTCGCGTGAAATCTCTATCTATCAATTCTTGTAATTGAGCTTTTAATTCTTTTAATTCTGTAGGTGCCATTCTGTACAGAGCTATGGATATCAGAGTCATCCAAGGCATTAACTCAATACCAAACTCTACTTCCCGAATAGGTGGCAAACCCGTAATTCTTCTAGAAATACATCCGGATACTCACATACAACAGGTACTAATTCAATGTTTCTTTCAGCCGATTTAGTGTCGAACACATAGGCAAAATAAGCCTCACACCATTTTCTCACATATTTTTGAGCTAGCATTGAAGATATCACAGTTGGTCAACCATACAAATCATTAGATTCAACCTGAATGACTTCATCATTCAGACTCTGTAGATCAATGGTCTTTCTTTTACAGTTCACAACAACATCATGTAAAGTCAGCCAATCCATACCCAGAATTATATCAATCTCATCAAATGGCAGCAACATCAAATCAGTCGGAAAGTACAGATCTCGAACCATCAAGGGACAATTCTTGCACGCTTCATCAACCATAACACACTGGCCCAAGGGGTTTGACACTCTAATAACAAACTCAGTAGACTCAACAGGTAGAGTCTTACTGAATACTAATGTCTCACACACATAAGAATGAGTAGAAACCAGGATCAATCAATGCAATTACTTTAGTATCATAAAGAGTAAATGTACCAGTAATAACATCCGGGGATGAAGCCTCCTCTCGTGCACGTATAGCATAGGCTCTGGCAGGTGCGTGAGCCTCAGATCTAATTGTATTATCAAGCCAGAACTCAGCCTGCTCAGCATCGTCATTATCAGTAGCCTTAAACTCTTCAGCTCCATATTTTCTGATTTTATCAATAGGTGGTCTACTCAATCGCAATGGATCACTTGAGTTACAGCAGGCACGGAAGATGGATTAGTCGGGGGCGGAGGTTGTTGTGCAGTCGGGTTAGTCCGGATATATTGAGTGAACTAGTCATTTATCATTTGATAAAAGACTTGTTTAGCCTCACTTTCTGGATTACTCGAAGTCGGTCAAGAATTAGCCTGCACTGTCCCTTGCGCGGGAGCAGGCGCTACACTCTCGACATCATCAGCTACAACTTTGTCGGGATCCATTTACTATATGAAAACACATTTCAAATGTCAGAAGTCATCACACTATGACAAAATATAATTATGGCATGTATAGCTAAACTCACACGCGCTACGTTAGTCCTAAAATCGACGAAACCGTAGCTCTGATACCAATAAGATGTAACACCCCTAACCCGTATCCGCCGCCCAACTAGGCTTACGAGACGTTGCCGAACACAACATAGTTAAATACAATCATTCAAGTCAAAACATGCATAAAAATTATACCAACTTATTTATAATAATTATAAAACTAGATTAGCAACCATCTGTTCAATTATGTAAATCACAATCACATACAAAAGAATTATTTATTTATTTATTAAATCACTTATTTGATCCAACTAACAAACATCATATCATATTACATAAATATTATTACTCCAATAGCTAAATCATATGAACAATAATCACATCATTCAAGTTTCTAGATAATAGTCAAACATATTTTATTTTATCCATTTATAAACATCTATTTCATAAGTACATTACTAATCAAACCACATACATATATAAATACATCTAAGCATATTCGTATGTGTATCAATATAACCAAACCAAGAAGTTACTCACAAAACCAATTAAATATGATCATGTCAATATGACCAAACTGAACATATAAGCATCGAATAAAACTCATATTACCTTTTGTTTTACCAATACAAAGTTCACTATTCATATGGTCATTTATTTCAATGCATTACCCGAATATAAACATACCTAAAATCATGCTATGTTCAACGTTACATTTTCTTTAATTTACCCTACCATTTCATATGCATATGACCTTCTATGGAAATAAATTAATATACATATATACCAACCATAATTTACACATCAAATCAAATTATTATATACTTATACATATACAAATCCCAAATCATGACTAACTTACTTACATAACATTTATATTTTATCACCTAACCAAATACAAATATATTTATCCAAACACAAAACCTACATACCATGTAATAAATATATCAAAACAAACTCTTATCAAGTTCGGACATAACTGAATTTCCATTTAAGCTAAATCACATGTAGCACCTTAACCAAACATCTCAACCGATTTCACATGTATATTTAATCCTAGCAAGAATCATGGTCGAATCAACTAACATATTTACGACAATATGTACCTTGACCGATTCATTATCCACATCCAAATTCGTCAACCATTATCAATACATATAACACATATAAACGTAACTAAAGTGTCACATACTTTCATAGCATATTAGCCATTTTCGCATGGCATTATACACAACCCAAAATTAACATTTCCAAAACATACTTTAGCTTATACATGCCATAATCTTTAATACAACTTATAAAAGTACCTAAAATAGAAGATAGTGTGATGAGCTTCGTAGACGATCCCGAACTTGTAGCTTGACTTCTAAAAATCTATAAAACAAAAACAAATATTCATATGATAAGCTACTATAGCTTAGTAAGCTATAAGCAAATAAACAACTAATAATATAACTATCATAGTAAATTTTAACCAAACTATACTAATATGAGTATACTTAGTCTCAAACTACCACATTCATTCATAACATTTCATTTTATACAAAATTCTCACCTTGGACGAATACCTATAAAACCAACATAAATAATTCATATTCCATTTACAAGCCAAGACATCATTAAACAATCGAATTCACATATATTCATAACTTTTATTCAAGCATCATAATATATATACCATTGTATGTACATTATCCAAATGACCGAATATACTTGATACCATTAATAAACATACCACATATCATTCGAAGACAAACATAATACATTTATGTTCATCCTTATCGATTTCAATTATTATCATAAAATTTCACCATCCGTACTTATTTAATAAGACATTATAACAAATACTAATTACTTATTTACTTACCTTGACTTGGTAACAAACTAATTCATACCTGGCATTTAGCTCAT
This sequence comes from Gossypium hirsutum, assembly GCF_007990345.1. Taxonomy (NCBI): domain Eukaryota; kingdom Viridiplantae; phylum Streptophyta; class Magnoliopsida; order Malvales; family Malvaceae; genus Gossypium; species Gossypium hirsutum. The sequence goes on from NC_053424.1 coordinate 39,314,182, forward strand.
TTTACCTTTTTAAACATAGCTTATCATTTCCCGATGAACCATCCGGGATTGGATAGGACACTCAGATAATCACATAAATCGTACAAAGCCAACGTCCCAGACGTGGTCTTACATGTAACCTCAAACGATTGCATTGTCCCAAACAGGGTCTTACTCATAAACACATATCGGAATCACAAATCGATGTCATGGACTTACTCACACACATATATCGGTATCCTATGTCATGACATATGTATCCTAGTTATTCCCAAGGTTCATATGTGGCTTTCGAACGTCATATCTCGGTCGAATCGGACTCGAAAGTGTAGTAGCCACATTTATTCACATTCGGCCACAATATATTTAGTTTCTAATATTCCTTAACAGCAAATAATTATAACAATAAAATACCAATAAACACGTCTATTTGCTTATAAACTTACCTCGGACGTCGTAAAATAAGACGGGGCTGCTAGTCCATAACTTTCGTTTCTCCCCGATCCAAATTCGATTTCTTTGGTTCTTGATTTAAACATATTCCAATTAAGCTCATTCAAACATATTTTCATTCACTTTTGTCCAAAAACACACAAATGGAAAAATTACCATTTTGCCCCTAACATTTGCAATTTTTTTCAATTTAGTCCCTATTGCATAAAACACAAAATACACAAAATTTGGCTACACTCTAGTTAGGTTGAATGCTCCCTATATGCATACAAGTCCATATGTTCCATCAATTTCACAATTTAGTCCCTCAACTTTTTATTTTTGCAATTAAGTCCTAATTACTCAAAGTCATCAAAAATTCCAATACAAAATATGTTAACCCAACACATATCTTTCATATTTCATCATCAAACAATAAAAATCACAAGCTCTCATCAATGGCATAACTTAAAATGTTCATCAAAATTCAAAATTTAAGCATGGGTTTTGTAGTACTCGAAGCAACGATCTCAAAAACATAAAAATTATCAAAAATCGAGCTAAACACATACCTTAATCAAGCCTAAATATAACTGAACCCTAGCTTTTTGTTTTATTTTCTTTCTTTCTTAGGTTTCGACAATGGAAGTATATGAGCACTTAGGATAATTTTATGATATAACATATAACATATATTATATAATTTATAACTTGTTTTCCTAAATTACTCCTTTTAAAATTATAACCAAGCTTTATGTTATAAACCCTTTTTCGTCTCTTAAATAAATTAATAGACATGAGTTGGCTTTCAATTTCATGCATTATAATATAAATATATATATACACATAAGATCTTATTATAAAATAAAATTTAATTTTACATATATGTATAACTTAAATAAAATATTATAAAAAATATTAAATTTTTACCTACCACCATACCACTTATAAAGACATGGGCTATTTACAACTTAAGGGCTTCCATTTAAAAAGCCATTACTAATTCAATTCGTACAATTAAAACTATCAAATTTTCAATTTATGCGATTAAGCCCTTTTGTTTAATCGGACACCCAAATGATAAAATTAAATCACGAAAATTTCACAAATATAAATTCACACAAAATAAACACAGAAAATAATTTTTAAATATTTTTTTGACTAGGATTCGTGTTCCCAAAACCACTGTTCTCATTACGGTCTAAATTGGGTCGTTACAGTGATGAATGAGTGAGGGATGATTGAGGGATAAGGGATAATTAGAAAGTGAGAAATGGGGTCTTATTTATAGGTGAGGCAAGGGAGCTAATTTGTTAAAAATAGGAGTGTCCATCTTTTGCAAATTCATCTAAAGGTGGCTGGCCATGATTTGTGGAAATGTGGCTGATTTTTGCTTGAATTAAGTGCCACAACACCATCAGGATCAGGACTCGGTCAATTGCAAATCTCTGGGTAAATCTCTGATTTCTTCAACTCTTCAAGGACCTTGTGTAATTAAACCAAAATTTGATTTATGATCATCCACATGCAGACGAATTTTGGGTTGACTTGGTCCTCCATTTGGATGGTTTTGTAATCAACATAAAGCTCTCAGACCTGTCCAGCAATAGTAGATAATTTGGAGTACCAAAGAATGTAATTTAACCACTTTAATTAATCAATTTACTGAATTAAAACCAAATTTATTAATGAAACATATTAAAACAAATTATTAAATATAACTTTATATTTTTTTTTAATTTAATCATGCATGGCCCACTTTATAGCTTGAAAATATAATATGCACAAATTAATATAAAAGAAGCCATTTTCTGCATGAAAACTATATAATAAAGCATATAATCACATTTTAATAATTTCTACGTCCCAATTTCATATTTTCATATATTTCATTAATTTATTAAACAATTACTTGGTGTTAACAACAAATTTAAGTGGAAAGGTGACGACTTATATAGGAAAAATCCTATATATTTTTCAGTGTACACACCCCAAACTTAAATCATTGCTCGTCTTGAGTAATGTTCATGCATAGCACAAGGTTTTGCTAAAGCAAAATTGCTAAAAGCGTAAGCAGCATCAATCTTTGCCCCATAATTATGTATTAATAAATTCATGCTGATAGATCTTCTTTATTGACAAGTAAATCATTAGCAAACATTTTGAAAATTTTATACTACGTTTCAAGATATGCCAACATGAATCATAGTATGTATATATGTCACAACCATAGATAATATTCTTCATTCAACATAATTTCACCTCAATCAACCAAAACAATCATAAGGCTTATTTATGATCTTCATATGTTGAGCTTAAAACTCCCTCTCCACTAGTGTAGGCGACATAATCATAATATCAATAGGTGTTTTATATGGTTGCAATAGGGCTCGGTTAAAGGTAGGGATTTTAAGAGATGACACATTTCGGTTTCAAAATCTTAACCTTTAATTTTGCCTTGGATTTTTTTAAAATACAGCCTTTTTCTTTAAGTGAACCTTTGGAATACCCCCAAACTTATTTTGAACTCATGCTCATACATTTTTCTTTGTGGAAAATAAGCAAACTTTTCTTCGCTCTTTCTTTTTTTTAGCATCTATTTTAAGGTAAATTTCACCTATTTCATAGTTTCTACGTCCCAATTTCATAATTTCATATATTTCATTAATTTATTAAACAATTAATTGGTGTTAACAACAAATTTAAGTGGAAAGGTGACGACTTATATAGGAAAAATCCTATATATTTTTCAGTGTACACACCCCAAACTTAAATCATTGCTCGTCTCGAGTAATGTTCATGCATAGCACAAGGTTTTGCTAAAGCAAAATTGCTAAAAGTGTAAGCAGCATCAATCTTTGCCCCATAATTATGTATTAATAAATTCATGCTGATAGATCTTCTTTATTGACAAGTAAATCATAAGCAAACATTTTGAAAATTTTATACTACGTTTCAAGATATGCCAACATGAATCATAGTATGTATATATGTCACAACCATAGATAATATTCTTCATTCAACATAATTTCACCTCAATCAACCAAAACAATCATAAGGCTTATTTATGATCTTCATATGTTGAGCTTAAAACTCCCTCTCCACTAGTGTAGGCGACATAATCATAATATCAATAGGTGTTTTATATGGTTGCAATAGGGCTCGGTTAAAGGTAGGGATTTTAAGAGATGACACATTTCGGTTTCAAAATCTTAACCTTTAATTTTGCCTTGGATTTTTTAAAATACAGCCTTTTTCTTTAAGTGAACCTTTGGAATACCCCCAAACTTATTTTGAACTCATGCTCATACATTTTTCTTTGTGGAAAATAAGCAAACTTTTCTTCGCTCTTTCTTTTTTTTTAGCATCTATTTTAAGGTAAATTTCACCTATTTCATAGTTTCCATGATTCAACTAGCCATTTGACATACATAGCACCAAATATGATCGTGATTAACCATTCCAATGGCTAATCATTGCCAAGCATTTCCACACCTCTCAATAACCATATATATACAAAATGATTTTAATACTATGCTCAAAATATTTAAGCCATTTTCGCATGGCTATCCGAATATATACACATTACCAAAGGTACTTGATTAACAACAAAGGTTAGTCCTATACATGCCATTATCAACGTTTAACTAAAAGAGTACCAAAAGGGCTTAGATAGTGTGGACGACTTCGACTTCGACAATCCCGAGTCCGATAGCTGACGAACAAAAATCTATAAAGCAGAGAATTAAAGAAACGTAATAAGCATTTAATGCTTAGTAAGTTTTGAGTAACGAAATTATTTACGACTAAAGTATAGCGTTCATATGACTAAATGAATAATTTCATATATTCACATTCTCAAAATCATAATTTTTTCACGCTTCAACCAATATATTCATACACAGGGTATCAAACCTAACTAGAGGCCGGAAGCTCGTAATTAATGAGCGAGTACTATTTGAAAGGAATCAACCTTTCCGATGCATATACGAAACATACCTTATCGTTTGTATTTTATGAGCGTATTAATTGAAATTATTACAGCAAGATCGCTCGCTTCCAAACCCAAGTATCTTCGGGATTTAGCCGGATATAGCAACTCAAACAAATGCCTTCGGGTCTTAGCCCGGATATAGTCACTAGCATGAATGCCTTCGGGACTTATCCCGGATATAGTCACTAGCACAAATGCCTTCGGGACTTAGCCCGGGTATAGTAACTACTCGCACAAATGCCTTCGGGACTTAGCCCGGATATAGTAACTTGCACAAATGCCTTCGGGACTTAGCCCGGGTATTATCCGAATAATCAAGCACATTTACCAATAAATCATGACACATCCATATTTCATTATCATAACTAGAATTCAAACACAATACGCTTATCAACCATTACCATTTTCGGCTCAATAGCCACATACAAAGAGCATGATTTTGATTTGCTTTATAACATGATCTCTATACACATTCGGCTACCCGTCATAGGTATAAACTAATCACCTCAATATACAATTCAAGTAGAATCATTATATCACCGTTTATTTGTTATGCTTATATGTCATGACTTAATCAAATCATAAACTAAGTTTCATTACTCAAAAACTTACCTCGGATGTTGTCAAATGATTTCAACGGCTATTCGATCACTTTTTCCTTTCCCTTATCCAACTTTGATCCTCTAAGCTCTTGAGCTAAATCAAACAATTTACTTCCCAATCAAACACAATCACACGGCATCCATATACATTTTAGAACCATTCTTAACATATTTACTACTCATTTACAAACAAAATACTCATATCACATTTATAAAACTACAAGCCGAATATACCTATGTGTGGCCATCCCAATTTAATCGATTTCTTGTTTTATGCACTACCACATATTCACATATATATATTATGCCATTTACTCATAAACCCCATTATGCCGAATATTCATTAACCAATAGTCACACACACTACTTATGTACAAAAATTTATCCACCCTAGCCCATAGTTCATTCGACCATTCATCACTCAACCAAACAAAATTTCATAGCAAACTCCTATGACCAAGCACACACATATACTTACATCCCAATACTCATAACATTCAAAATCACATTTTAAGTAAATTATCTTAAACAATGCCGAATCCTTAAGTGATTAAACATCAAATTTTTACTCAATTCCCAAACATATAAACAACATTTATTCATGACATCAAGCATCTTCATTTCGGCTATTACACATATATACACTAGCAATCAAATACTAACATTTGCACTTCACCTTAATAGCTAGCTTAGCAAACCTTAATTTAACATATAATTGTTCATAACACAATTAAAGCATCCTCTCCATTCCATTAATTCAAAACACATACATTGCCCAATAATATCCAAAATCATATTCGGCCTTAGTACTCAACTTGTTAGCCGATTTTTCTCCATTTAGCAACTAATGCACATATGTGCTCATTTGTTAGACTCTACTTCACCTAACTACCAATTTTTTTCTTTTCATCCAAATAACATGAACAACAACCATTTCTTGAACACTTTCTCTTAACCGATTACTCATGTTACCAACAAGATTCAAAATTTGGACATGGGCTAAGCAAGGAGCTTAATGACTAACTCAAAAAAAATGCTAGAAATCCAAGAATCATCCTTGAACTTACCTTGATTTAGCTAACCACCATAGCTGAATTTTTCTAAGCTTGTTCTCTCCTAGTCACGGCAATGAGGAGCAAAGATGAAAACTTTGGTTTCTCCTCCCATTTACCACATGTTTTATTATTCTTAATTCCTTATTTTATTTTGTAAACTAATAATGCTAATAGAAAATACATATTATCATCAATGACCCATACCATGGCCAGCCACTACTTATTATAAATGGAAATTTGACATGCAAACCCATCATTTTTATAACATGCATTAATAGGTCCTTGTAGATTAACCTATCACCTTTTAAAAGTGTCACACATAAGTCCTATTAATTAAATTCACATGCAATCGACTAAATCGAAGCTTAAAACTTTCACACATTCATATTCACATATTTTAGACAATAAATATCATATTCAAATACTTCGGTGACTCAGTTTAGCGGTCCCGAAACCACTTTCCGACTAGGGTCAATTTAGGGCTGTCACAACTCTTCCCCACTTAAGAAATTTTTGTCCCCGAAAATCTTACCGGTAAATAGGTTTGGGTATCGTTCTTTCATAGAGTTCTCAGTTTCCCAAGTAGCTTCTTCGATCTCGTGTTTGAGCCATAACACCTTTACTAACGGAACCCTCTTGTTTCGCAACTCTTTCACTTCACGAGCTAGTATGCGAATCGGTTCTTCTTCATAACTCATATCGGCTTGAATTTAAACCTCGGAGGGATTTATTATGTGTGAAGGATCAGATCTGTAACGTCGAAGCATTGAGACATGAAAAACGTTGTGAATCTTCTCGAGGTCAGGGGGTAAAATCAATCTATATGCCACTAGGCCAACTCGTTCGGATATTTCGTATGGCCCTATGAACCTCGGACTCAGTTTGCCCTTACGGCCAAATTTGAGTATCTTTTTCCAAGGTGAAACTTTAAAAAACACTTTGTCTCCCACCTAATACTCAATATCTCTTCATTTTAAATCCGCGTACGACTTCTGATGATCTGATGCTGCCTTCAGACTTTCACGAATTTTTTTTACTTTCTGCTCAGCATCTTTAATCAAATCAACTCCGAAAATTTTACTTTCACCAAGCTCGGTCCAAAACAATGGTGTACGGCATTTACGACCGTACAAAGCCTCGTAAGGCGCCATCTTAGTACTTGATTGAAAACTATTGTTGTAAGCGAATTCAATCAAAGGTAAATACCGCTCCCATGAACCACTAAACTCAAGGATGCAACATCCCAACATATCCTCAAGTATCTGAATTATCTACTCGAATTGACCATCAGTTTGTGGATGAAATGCGGTGCTAAAATGCAACTTGGTACCCAAAGCTTCTTGCAATTTCTTCCAAAATCGCGAGGTGAACCTCGGATCTCTATCCGACACAATAGAAATAGGACCCCGTGTAATCTTACAATCTGAGAAACATACAATTCAGCTAGTTTATCCAATGAAAAATCCGTACGTACGGGGATAAAGTGAGCCGACTTAGTCAGTCTATCAACAACAACCCAAATCGCATCTTTCTTACTTGCCGACAATGGGAACCCAGATACAAAATCCATCGTGACTCGATCCTATTTCCATTCAGGTATCATGATCGGTTGAAGGAAACCTGTAGGTACTTGATGTTCCGCTTTCACTTGTTGACATATTAAACACCTCGAAACAAAATCGAAAATGTCTCATTTCACACCATGCCACCAAAACTGACGTCTCAAATCGTTGTACATTTTCGTACTCCACGAGTGAATTGACATTCGGCTACAATAAGCTTCGTTCAGAATCATCGAAATAAGTTCTGAATTTCTTGGAACACACAAATGACTTCTGAACCTCAAACAATCGTCATCATCAATTTGGAACTCTGATTCCATACTCGAAACACATTCAGCCCGTTTTGCAACCAATTCATCATCGACTTTCTGAGCTTCACGAATTTGGTGAATCAACAATGTTTGGCCTTTAATTCTGCTACTAACACATTGTCGGATAGAACAGATAGGTGTACATTCATCTCTCGTAAAGCAAATAGTGATTTACGACTTAAAGCATCCGCAACCACATTAGCCTTTCCCGGGTGATAGTCAATGACAAGCTCACAATCTTTTAACAACTCGAGCCAACGTCTTTGTTACAGATTCAAGTCTCTTTGAGTCATCAAATATTTGAGACTTTTGTGATCCGAATATACATGACACTTCTCACCAAATAAGTAATGTCGCCATATTTTCAAAGCGAATACGATGGCAGCTAGTTCGAGATCATGGGTTGGATAATTTATCTCATGTGGCTTCAATTGTCTCGACGCATAAGCTACAACTCGACCTTCTTGCATCAATACACAACCCAACCCAAGTAAGGATGCGTCACTGTAAATGACAAACTCTTTGCCTGATTCAGGTTGCACTAGCACTGGAGCTTCAGTCAAGTAAGTTTTTAGTTGATCGAAACTGTTCTGACATTTTTCTGACCATTCGAACTTAACATCTTTCTGAAGTAGCTTCGTCATTGGTGTGGCTATCATCGAGAAACCCTTTACAAACCGTCTGTAGTAACCGGCAAGTCCCAAAAAGCTCCGAACCTCAGTAATATTTCTCGGGGGCTTCCAGTTAAGGATGGTTGAAATTTTGCTCGGATCAACTCGAATACCCGATGTAGATACCACATGTCCCAAAAAGCTAACTTCTCTCAACCAGAACTCACATTTACTGAACTTGGCATATAACTACTTATCCCGTAAAACCTGCACCACTAACCCCAGTGTTCAGCATGATCGGTTTCGTTTCTCGAATAGACCAAAATATCATCAATAAACACAACTACAAACCGATCCAAAAACGGTCTGAAGATCCGATTCATCAAATCCATAAATACCGCTGGGGCATTAGTGAGCCCAAACAGCATCACTAAGAACTCGTAGTGACCGTATCTCATTCTGAAAGCAGTTTTGGGTATATCCGAATCCCGAATTCGCAACTGATAATAACCCGATCTCAAATCTATCTTTGAAAACACTGAGGCTCCCTTTAGTTGATCAAACAAATCATCAATACGCGGTAACGGATATTTATTCTTTATTGTCATTTTATTCAGCTGACGATAGTCGATGCACAACCTCATGGTTCCGTCCTTCTTTTTCATAAACAATATTGGTGCACCCCAAGGTGAAAAAATCGGTCGAGCAAAACCTCTATCCGTCAACTCTTGCAACTGAGTTTTCAGTTCTTTTAATTCTGTTGGTGCCATACGATATGGAGCTATCGAAATCGGTGTAGTCCCAGGTACAAGTTTGATGCCAAACTCTACCTCCCGAACAGGTGGTAACCCCGGTAATTCTTCGGGAAAAACATCCGTATATTCACAAACCACTGGTACCGATTCAAGTTTCTTTCCTGATTTTTCATTATCAAGCACGTATGCAAGATACGCTTCACACCCCTTTCTCACATATTTTTGAGCTAACGTCGAGGATATTATTGTTGGCAATCCATTCAAGACAGTAGACTCAACTCGGATTATCTCATTATTTGCACACCTCAAATCAATAGTCTTGCTTTTGCAATTCACAACCGCATCATGCACGGTCAACCAATCCAAACCGAGAATAACATCAAATTCATCAAACGGTAAAAGCATCAAGTCCGCCGGAAAACGGGAACCTCGAATTACTAGGGGACATTTCTTACACACCTTATCAACAAGCACACAATGACCCAAGGGATTCGACACTCTAATAACGAACTCAGTAGACTCAACAGGTAAAGTCTTACTGGATGCTAAAGTCTCACATATATAAGAATGAGTAGAACCAGGGTCAATCAATGCAATCACATTAGTCTCAAAGAGAGTGAATGTACCGGTAATAACATCAGGCGAAGAAGCATCCTCGCGTGCACGTATAGCATAAGCTCTGGCAGGAGCACGAGCCTCAGATCTGGTGGTAACATCTCTAGATCCTCTCTGACCGCCACTAGCATTCCCCGCATTTTTAGATGGTCTACCTCGAGTAGTAGTAGAACCCGGTTTCCCACTCTGATTTACATTCTGTTCAGACAATCTCGGGCAATCTTTAATAAAGTGGTCAACTGATCCGCACTTGTAACAGGAGCGGTCGTGGAATCTACAACTCCCCGAATGCCATTTACCACAATACTGGCACTCTGTTCTACCTTGACGATCATTTCCAACACTGGCGACCGAAGTAACTCGTGTACTCACAGGGGGTCGATCACGGTCTCGTCTAGAAAAGCCCGACGTGTCTCTAGATCGGCCTAAATCATCTCTAAATTTCTTCGATGACTATTGAAAGGGCTTTCCTGAAGATCTCTTACGAAACTCCTTTGCTCCCATATCAGCTTTTCTTTTCTCCTTACTGAGCTCTTCGGCTTTGCAAGCTCGCTCGACAAGTAACACAAATTCTCTGATTTCTAAAGTGCCAACATACAGCTTTATATCATCGTTCAGTCCATCTTCGAAACTTTTACACATCACAGCTTCTGAAGAAATGCATTCTCGCGCGTACCGGCTAAGCCTTACAAACTTTCATTCATAATCAGTAACCGACATGGAACCTTGTTTAAGTTCAAGAAATTCTTTTCATTTTTGATCAATGAATCTCTGGCTGATATACTTTTTTCGAAACTCGTTTTGGAAAAACTCCCAAGTTACTTGCTCTCTGGGCACAACATAAATCAACGTATTCCACCAATAGTAGGCAGAATCACGTAGCAAGGAGGTCGTACACTTTAGGCATTCATCGGGTGTGCAAGATAGTTCATCAAGTACCCGAATAATGTTGTCCAACCAAAATTCAGCTTGCTCGGCATCGTCGCTGTCTGTAGCTTTAAATTCAGTAGCCCGGTGTTTTCAGATTTTATCAACTGGGGGCTTATTTAACCTTATCTGGTTAGTTACCGGAGGTATCGCAGGTGCAGGGGTTGTATTAGTCGGAAATGGGGGTTGTGGAACAGCCGTATTAGTTCGAATGTATTGGTTGAACCAATCATTCATTACGCTATAAAAAGCCTGTCTAGCTTCGTCATTCTGATTACTAGCAATAGGTTGAAAGTCCACCGGCTGTCCCTTGTGCGGGAGCAGGCGCTACACTCTCAAGATCATCAGCTACCGCTCAGTTGGGATCGGGATCCATTACTATAAACAAACACATTTTTAACTGTCAGAAATCACCACACTATCAAATAGACACACAATGGCATGTATAGCTAGACCCGAACGTATTACGGTAGTCCTAGAATCGACTAAACTGTAGCTTTGATACCAATAAAATTGTAACGCCCCGCACCCGAGACCGTTTCCGGAGTCGAACACGAGGTGTTAACGAACTTAATTCATTTATTTACACAGTTCATTTTAAAATTTCCAGACAAGCTGGCTAACTACATCACTGTCACCTTAAAAATCATATCTCGAGTTCCAAAACTCGAAAACTGATTCCATAAATTTTCCCTGAAACTAGACTCATATATCCATCTACAGATTTTTTTCTAGAATTTTTGGTTGGGTCAATTAGTACATTTTATTAGTTAAATTCTCACCTGTTTCAGGGTTTGACTACTCTGACCTTCATGCATTACGACTTATATATCTCCCTGTACCGGGCTTCAATACATATGCCGTTTGTTTCTAATGAAGGTAGACTCAAAAAGGAATCTGTACATATAAAGCATGACTTCTAATTATTTCTGGTTAATTTATGGTAAATTTCCAAAGTCAGAATAGGGGATCCAGTAACTGTGTTGGCCCTGTTTCACGAAAACTTAAACATCTCATAAAATACGGCTCATATGGTCGTTTCGCTTCTTCCATATGAAAATAGACTCATCAAGGTTCGATTACATAATTTATTCATTATTTATTACATTCCTACTATTTTTAGTGAATTTTCAAACTCGCATAACTGCTGCTGTCAGCATCTATTTTAAGGTAAATTTCACCTATTTCATAGTTTCCATGATTCAACTAGCCATTTGACATACATAGCACCAAATATGATCGTGATTAACCATTCCAATGGCTAATCATTGCCAAGCATTTCCACACCTCTCAATAACCATATATATACAAAATGATTTTAATACTATGCTCAAAATATTTAAGCCATTTTCGCATGGCTATCCGAATATATACACATTACCATAGGTACTCGATTAACAACAAAGGTTAGTCCTATACATGCCATTATCAACGTTTAACTAAAAGAGTATCAAAAGGGCTTAGATAGTGTGGACGACTTCGACTTCAACAATCCCGAGTCCGATAGCTGACGAACAAAATCTATAAAGCAGAGAATTAAAGAAACGGAATAAGCATTTAATGCTTAGTAAGTTTTGAGTAACGAAATTATTTACGACTAAAGTATAGCGTTCATATGACTAAATGAATAATTTCATATATTCACATTTCAAAATCATAATTTTTTCACGCTTCAACCAATATATTCATACACAGGGTATCAAACCTAACTAGAGGCCGGAAGCTCGTTAATCAATTGAGCGAGTACTATTTGAAAGGAATCAACCTTTCCGATGCATATACGAAACATACCTTATCATTTGTATTTTCTGAGCGTATTAATTGAAATTATTACAGCAAGATCGCTCGCTTCCAAACCCAAGTATCTTCGGATTTAGCCGGATATAGCAACTCGCACAAATGCCTTCGGGTCTTAGCCCGGATATAGTCACTAGCATGAATGCCTTCGGGACTTATCCCGGATATAGTCACTAGCACAAATGCCTTCGGGACTTAGCCCGGGTATAGCAACTGCTCGTACAAATGCCTTCGGGACTTAGCCCGGATATAGTAACTTGCACAAATGCCTTCGGGACTTAGCCCGGATATCATCCGAATAATCAAGCACATATACCAATAAATCATGACACATCCATATTTCATTATCATAACTAGAATTCAAACACAAGACGCTTATCAACCATTACCATTTTCGGCTCAATAGCCACATACAAAGAGCATGATTTTGATTTGCTTTATAACATGATCTCTATACACATTCAGCTACCCGTCATAGGTATAAACTAATCACCTCAATATACAATTCAAGTAGATCATTATATCACCGTTTATTTGTTATGCTTATATGTCATGACTTAATCAAATCATAAACTAAGTTTCATTACTCGAAAACTTACCTCGGATGTTGTCAACGATTTTAACGGCTATTCGATCACTTTTTCCTTTCCCTTATCCAACTTTGATCCTCTAAGCTCTTGAGCTAAATCAAACAATTTACTTCCCAATCAAACACAATCACACGGCATCCATATACATTTTAGAACCATTCTTAACATATTTACTACTCATTTACAAACAAATACTCATATCACATTTATAAAACTACAAGTCGAATATACCTATGTGTGACCATCCCAATTTAATCGATTTCTTGTTTTATGCACTACCACATATTCACACACATATATATATTATGCCATTTACTCATAAACCCCATTATGCCGAATATTCATTAACCAATAGTCACACACACTACTTATGTACAAAAATTTATCCACCCTAGCCTATAGTTCATTCGCCATTCATCACTCAACCAAACAAAATTTCATAGCAAACTCCTATGACCAAGCACACACATATACTTACATCCCAATACTCATAACATTCAAAATCACATTTTAAGTAAATTATCTTAAACAATGCCGAATCCTTAAGTGATTAAACATCAAATTTTTACTCAATTCCCAAACATATAAACAACATTTATTCATGACATCAAGCATCTTCATTTCGGCTATTACACATATATACACTAGCAATCAAATACTAACATTTGCACTTCACCTTAATAGCTAGCTTAGCAAACCTTAATTTAACATATAATTGTTCATAACACAATTAAAGCATCCTCTCCATTCCATCAATTCAAAACACATACATTACCCAACAATATCCAAAATCATATTCGGCCTTAGTACTCAACTTGCTAGCCGATTTTTCTCCATTTAGCAACTAATGCACATATGTGCTCATTTGTTAGACTCTACTTCACCTAACTACCAATTTTTTTCTTTTCATCGAAATAACATGAACAACAACCATTTCTTGAACACTTTCTCTTAACCGATTACTCATGTTACCAACAAGATTCAAATTTGGACATGGGCTAAGCAAGGAGCTTAATGACTAACTCAAAAAAATGCTAGAAATCCAAGAATCATCCTTGAACTTACCTTGATTTAGCTAACCACCATAGCTGAATTTTTCCAAGCTTGTTCTCTCCTAGTCACGGCAATGAGGAGAAAAGATGAAAACTTTGGTTTCTCCTCCCATTTTCCACATGTTTTATTATTCTTAATTCCTTATTTTATTTTGTAAACTAATAATGCTAATAGAAAATACATATTATCATCAATGACCCATACCATGGCCGGCCACTACTTATTATAAATGGAAATTTGACATGCAAACCCATCATTTTTATAACATGCATTAATAGGTCCTTATAGATTAACCTATCACCTTTTAAAAGTGTCACACATAAGTCCTATTAATTAAATTCACATGCAATCGACTAAATCAAAGCTTAAAACTTTCACACATTCATATTCACATATTTTAGACAATAAATATCATATTCAAATACTTCGGTGACCGGTTATGTCCCAAAACCACTTTCTGACTAGGGTCAATTTAGGGTCCAAAGAGTAGATGTCGGGACACACCAAGACCTGTGTCGCGACATAGCAATCAGTATACTCCTCTTCAACTATCTTCAGGGGTATGTCACGACACCCTCAGTCTGTGTTGCTACATCGAATGCAATCTTGAGCTTTCTCCATTCTGCTCGATATTTTGTGACATCGAGTCATCTAGGTTGTGACATAGCGACTAGTATCCATTTAGTACACCTTCTAATGGTCTCTTGCACACTCACAAAGTGCTTTAGCTCACCCTTAGGCCTCATTCGACCCCTAAGGTTAATAAAAGACTCAATTTGCACATTTTATTGAATATAAATAAAACTAAGAAAACTTAACTAAAACATCACAAAAATGCTTGTATTCAAGCTCTTTAAACTTGAAAACTAGTTTAATCTGCTACACCAAATTACAACAGATCAGTTATCCCTCATAAATGTGTCATTTTGGGGACTTGAAGCCATGACAATAACATTTGACCACCTAAAAATTGTTAGATGCTCTTCAACATGACCACTACTTCCTGGAAGAATGTCAAATTTACGACAATTGTCTAATGGCACCTCATCTTCTCCGGTTAGATAAGCCTTTAAGATACTCTTAAAGCATGTCTCACAAAGGCCACTTGATGACCTCTTGCTCGATTAGGGGGCTATTCTTATACCTCTCCTCTAGAAAGACACATGTCAAACCCATAAGGCATTGTTGACTCTACATTAACCCTTTGAGCACAACCATTTAACCTACTTCAAATGGAACCTACCACTCATGTTCATAGGAAATAGTTATCCTAATGTGAACACATTTCTTAGATAATAAGGAGTTTATTTAGGCTTAATTATTTCATACTAATAGAATCTCGTAATACATGTCCAGGATTATCCATTACGCTTTTAACTAGATTAAACGCTTATCTAGCCAATATCATATCAATGGACAATGTGACTTTTTCCTATAAATACCTTGGAAAACTATGGGCAAGGGATCAACCCTTTTTATGTTGTAGAGTTACTCTGAGCATTTATCTTTTCGATTAGCATGTCCTTTTGTACTTATTTCAACTCTTAGCCTCTATAGGAGAACTGACCTCCTCTACATAACCTTGATCTCCCCTTTATTCCACCTTGTATTCCTCCCTCCCTTATTATACTTTATACCAACAATTACATTTATGAATGAATTATATTTTTTTAACATAAATAAAGAGATTTGTTAAGAAATTAACTCAAAATTCAATTTTAATCCAAATCATTTGCCAATTCAACCAATTATGATTGCAGCATAATACCGATTTGGTGACATTAATAAACAATGTCTTGAAAGATTAAAAATGAAAAAGAAAGAGGCAAAGGTCCCTTCATGTTCTTGGGGAACCAAGACCATCCCCTCGTAACTTTTGATGGGCATGTTGCAGCCAATCCCCAAGCTTTTCAAAACCCAAATCCACTACAAAACAAACAAACAGCTATTATTATTTTTATACTTGGTATTAATAAATTTAGATTACGGTCATGGTTTCAGTGCACTCCCCTCTTTTCAAGACCTCTCTTTTCATCATAAGGTTTTTTAAATATAAAGTGGACGCATTCTCAAGGGCTAATCTTTCTAGTTTCCAAGTAATGATATTAATTTAAAGAGGGGTTGGATGGTCAAATCTCTATTTTATGACTATCTTCCCTACTTTTAGCTAATTTCCTCTTTTCAGATTGTGATTCCATTCCCTTTCATTACTTTGTCCAATCAAAAACCAATTTTCCTTTTTGTTTATTAGATTGAAAGATGGGTGTTGAAATTACAGTCAGCAAAGCACCTCCATTTCAGCAATTGCGGCACTTTGTCTCTCTGTCTTCACTCTAAACACCTTATTTTCTTCTAAACAATTCATCCCCGGCGTTTCTTGTCAAAGTTCCTCGCATCTGTACTCCTTTTGCCTCTACTCTCTCCCCTAGCTGTCCTTCCCTGCCACGAATTTTGCTTAATTTTCCTTTTCTTTTGTTACAAAAAGAATTTTCAATTCCAAAATTGTGGAATAAAATTAATATATATCCTTTCTCACAAACAATGAATAAATCAATTTAATTTCTGTAATCTAATTTTATTAATATTTGTCTTTGTATTCTTTGAATTTGAAATTTTAGTCACATTTAATTTTTTTTTGTCCAGTTTGATGGAATTTGTTCCTTCAAATTTTTAAATTTTAATTTTAACTGATTAAATTTATTAACTAAATTATATAATTTTTTTATAAAAATATTAAGCTGATATGATATTACATATATAATGATATACTTTTTTATATAAAATTTTAAAAGTAATATAATTTAACTTTTAAAAATTAAATATATATAATTACAATTTATTAAAATTATAAATATCAAATTAGGATAAAAATTTAAATCAACTTACTGGAAACTTTGGAAAAAAAAAGAAAAAAACCATGCTCTCAATTCATTTCTTTGTACTTACCGTCTCACAAGGGTTTACTTCTCGCCCATAGCTTCTTTAATAGATGCCTAGACGCATATTCTAATTATATGTATGATGCTTCTATTATTGAACGTGGGACAAGAATCCATCCATAAACACCACAAACTATAGAAATAATACTTTAAAGCTTAGACATCAAATCTTCAAGGTCAACAATTCTTTTGCAGATGTAAAACTATTTATCACCCCAACTTTTAACCATAAATAATTTACTATTTGTGTATAGTTAAAATTTGAGATTTGATCTATATATTTAAAAAGTTAAAAGTTGAATTTTTTTCTTTATTTAAGAATTTCAGTTAATTTATTAAAATTATAAATATTTTTTGATAAATAAATATGTTAAATTTACAAATTTTAACAAATCATCAATGACATTAATGATCGAAATATGATTTTTAATTGAAAAAATAAGAAATTTGAAATTTGAACTTTTAAAGTACAAGGACCAAATCTCAAATTCTATACTAGTACAAGTACTAAGAAGAAAAAGATAAGAATTTTTGGGAAATTTGCTAGTGTCTCCAAGCATCGAGTTGGTTCTTGTCAGCAAACAATTAGTGATGCAGAGGAAAACAAAGTCCCCATCAGCGATGGATCAGTAGTACTGTCCATTGACCATAAGTAGGCAAGAAGTGGGCAATGGCTCCACAAGTTGAAAGCTTCATTTCTAAAATTACAGCTATTTATGAGAAATTGAGTGAGCCCCTGCTTTGTCTTTTTGCAGTTCAAAATCAAATCAAAACAAAACCGTACCAGATTTCAAGAAACAGAACAAGCAAGCTAAGCAATCAAACAATGATATAGCCTACTATTTTTTTGCCAGTCCAAAAACATTATAATGAGACACCAAGTTGTTTTTTATTGTATTTCCTTTGCTTCATCCGACTACTCATGATAAACATTAAAAAGCAAAAGATTTTGAAGGAAAAAAGAACTTTCTAACTAAAATCAAAATGAATTTCTGTTTCATGATTCAACTAACAAAATTTTCCTTTGATTTACAAACGTGGGGGTTTTAAGAGAAGCAGAAGGAAAATTACTCAAAAGGGCATAATATGGGTAGTCTTAGTATCATAACTTGATAAACAAGGCTTGGAATTAACCCCAAAAATCTTGAGCAAATCGGCAGACATTTGTCTAACCGCAGGAGAACAATTGCTTTGGATGAGCAACAAAATCTTGGTCATTCCATTGCCACTAACCACCGCTTCTAGCGCTTTCTCGTCTCTAAATAAATAGCAAACAATCCAGAGTATCGTCACTGCATGCTCTGTCGCTTTGCTCGATGCTTTCAACACTTTCTGCACAATCGCTTGTAACAGTATCGTATCATGCCATATCTCCACCCTCCCTTCTTTGCAAGATGATAAAGTTTCCAGCAGTTTTAATGATTTCTCGATTATCGAGGGGGTCATGTTCGGTTCGGATAAAAGGATCTTTAACTCCGGGATGGTTCGAGATTGAATTAGCTTTGCTTTTACTCTTTTGGGCATTGCGATTGATATCAAACAAGATAAGCTCGCTTCGATCAATCTTGGGTCCTTCTCTTTACTTAATGATTTTACCAATTCGAGTAATAATCCTTCTTTCTCGGCTATTTTCAGCTTGGATTCTCCATCGACCGCTAGGGACTCCAGTAATTGAACCGATTGGATTTGCGAATCTGAACTTCCTCGTTGTAGAATGACAAGGATCGTCGACAAGCAATTCGATTCCATCAACGGCTTCCTCTCCGAAATTTTACTTAGCATCAAATCCAAAATATGAACAACTTGTTCGATTAATTTGATGTCCGATTCTGCATTCCTCATAAAATCGAAAACCGCATTCAAAAAACCCGTCCATTCTCGCCAGGAATTCGCGGTTCTCCTCTGATTCTCTCGCGAAACGAACGATCTTCGTTAACGCTGGAAAGCTATTGTTGTCGAGTTGTTTAACCAAATCTTTGACCTGATCGTGGAAGGAAGGACAGCTGAGTTTGCCGCCAATTCGGCGTCGTGTTGACGGCGAGCGACTGAGTCAGACCAGATCTGAATGAGTCGTTGTAAATTACGGTTGGGAACGAATTCTTTGCTTTGAAGAACCTGCATCGTGGCCGGACAAGTGTTGTTGCCGCTATCTAGCCACGCTGGATGCTGGTTCTGTCATACGTTACGCCAGTGCACAAGCTTACTGGTGATTTCATGACGTCCAACGATATCGGACATCGAAAAAAATTCGGAACCGTAATGCACAAATCGTCTCTTCGCATTTTTTCCCCTTGTTTGGAAAGCGAGAAGGTGAAGGAAAATGAATATTTCAGATAGAAAGTGAAGAAAAAAAAAAGAGGAGTTGGAGATGAGAGAGAGCCGAGGTTTAAAGAAAAGAGAGAGAAATAGTCAAAGGATAACAGACGTCATCAATTTATCATTTTTAAAACAAATATTCGTTTTTTTTTTTCTTTTATAGTTTTGCTTTTTTCAGTCGTTGGTCAAAGGAGCGTGAGGTTCTGGAGGTGGGGTATCTATAAGGGTTGCGATTTAGGATGACCTGAGGTTTAAGGTCAGAATGGCCGGAGGCGGGTTGGGTCGGGGTTTTATTGTAGGTTAAATGACACTGGGTTTTTCAAAAGGTATTGGTGGTTGAGCCATTTTCCCAAATTTTTTTTTAAGGGTTTTTTTGGTTATTGATTTTGATATATATGATTGAATTTTTTTATTTATTTTTTTCAATTTTATTTTTGTTGTCTCAAATTTTATTTATGGGTGTGATACAAAAATACAATAAGAGAGGAAGACAAGGAAGAATAAGTGGTGGGTGTTGTGGAAGGTCGACTTCACTTAAGACAGTAGAATAAAAGCAGGATGTGCTTTAAGCTTTTTGGCTTATAAAGTCCAATTTGGTTGTCCTTAAAATCAATTTTGCTTCATTTGATTTCTAAGGCTTTTTTCGTGTTTTTTCTTTAATCACTGCAAGCTTCTCTTTAGTTAAAGTTAAGGACTTTCTTGTGTTTGTTGTTAGGATTTCTATAGGTTTTTTTTCTTATTGTTTTTTATTACTATGAAAATTCACTCATGGCTAGGAATCAAAGAATCAGGTCTCAAAGGGGAGGAATATTTACTAAGGGTCATTCATCGAGGGGTAGGGGTAGATCCACTATAACACCCCAATATCAGACCCGATCGCAAGGTCCAAGCTATAGTATATCACATGTTACCGGAGTAACTATGTTACACCCCCTACCCGTATCCGTCGCCGAAATAGAGTACGAGACATTACGAGGAGTACGCAATACTTACCGATAATTTAAATATATTTTCATAACAACTTGTCTTGATTTCATACTATTTCATATTTAAGCTTTATTCACCAAAGTATTTGAAATATCATCTTTATGCAAATAACACATATGAGGTACATAATTCCATAATTATGAATGAACACATTTATCAAACATATTCCACATTCATATATCAATGTCTCATATCTCCATATATCAATAACCGTCATTTTTCTTATTTTTCAGATAATTATGTATAACCATTCATAAGCATGCAATTCACTGTTTCTTCCTGTCAATCACAATTTCAAATGACAAATTCATGTGAATGAGCTCAACCTCATTAGGTGTTTAAATTCTGTCACTTTGATTCACATACTCATAATTTACTAACATATCCTGTGAAACACAATCTCTGAATGACAAAATCACATAATTGAGCTCAATAATAATAATGATAACATTACTTACATTTTTTTCCACACGTTACATTTACGACTTACCAACTTGCCCATTTAAGGAACGGCTTACAGATTTAAGTATATCGTGATCTGAAGCCCGAAGTCTAGCTGAAGCACATAAGTGCTACACGGAAGCCCGAAGGCTAACTGAAGCACACAAGTGCTAA
>NC_053424.1:39635821-39753860 GCF_007990345.1 Gossypium hirsutum
TAACAGTGTCGCAGTTAGCCAACTGCCTGGAAAATTTTAAAATGGACTGCGATAGTAAGCGAATTTAGTCTGTGAACCCCTCGTGTTCGACTCCGGCAACGGTCTCGAGTACGGGGTGTTACAATTTTATTGGTATCAGAGCTATGGTTTAGTCGATTCTAGGACTAACGTAGCACGCGTGAGTCTATTTATACATGCCATAAAGTGATAAAATGATAGTGTGATGATTTTTGGCTATTAAAATGTGTTTGCTGTATTGTAATGAATCTTGCTCCCGATCGAGCTGTAGCAAGCTTCTGACTATGAGAATTTGCGATATAACTTCACTTAGATATGCCTAAATTATTAAGTTGATCAGGTACGTATCATGTACTCGTATTTGAATTTCGATTTGGATTGAATTATAAGGGTATAAGTGATGCAAATTTTGAAAGAGTGTTATGACTATAAATGTGATTTTTGTATGTGGCTATGGAACTGGA
Source organism: Gossypium hirsutum (assembly GCF_007990345.1). NCBI lineage: Eukaryota > Viridiplantae > Streptophyta > Magnoliopsida > Malvales > Malvaceae > Gossypium > Gossypium hirsutum. The sequence continues at coordinate 39,636,304 of NC_053424.1, forward strand.
AGTTGAATGGTCGATAAGCATGTTGTGCTTGTATTCAAGTAATGTAAATGATATACTAATGTGTATTGCTATATGTGTATATGTATGTAGAGACGAAATTGTCGAATGTAAAAAGGCAGTGAAGCGTATAGAGTGGTTGGTTTTCAGCACTAAGTGTGCGGGCAATAAGTGTTCACGGTTGTGAGATTGGCACTAAGTGTGCGGGCAATAAGTGTTCACGGTTGTGAGATTGGCACTAAGTGTGCGGGCCTGAAATGCATGGCACTAAGTGTGCGAGTTTAAAGTACATGGCACTAAGTGTGCGTGGTTGATTATTAAGCACTATGTGTGCGAACCCACTATATATATATTTTCTATCAATTATTTATATTAAGGGTGCGACCTTACCAAGTCGATTTCGGACAGCGGAAAGGGGTAAGTTCTTGAGTAATAGAGCTTAAATTATGATTTGATTAGATCATGCTTTAAGCAAATCAAAATCATGCTCTTTGTGTGTTGCTATTGAGCTGAAATTGCAAGAATGATAAGTGTCTTGTGTTTGAGTTTTGCTAATGAAAATGAAATATGAATGTGTCATGATTTATTGTTAAATGTGCATGGTTATTCGAATGATGTCCGGGCTAAGTCCCGAAGGCTTTGTGCTAAGTGACCATATCCGGACTAAGATCCGAAGGCATTGGTGCGAGTTACTAAATCCGGGCTAAGTCCCGAAGAGCATTCATGCTAGTGATATATCCGGGCTAAGTCCCGAGGAGCATTCGTGCTAGTGATGTATCCGGGCTAAGTTCCGAAGAGCATTCGTGCTAGTGATATATCCGTGCTAAACCCCAAAGAGCATTCGTGCTGGTGTTATATCCGGGCTAGGTCCCGAAGAGTAATCATGATGGTGACGTGTATTCGGGCCTTCGTGCCTAGTAGGCTTCGTGCCGGTAATTTGAGCAAAGTTTAAGTGCTCATTACTATATGAATTCAAATTTAAATGAGATGATATGTTTAAAAGTGTACATACATGATGTTTATAGACTTGGTTAAGTCATATCAATGTGTATTAACGAATGAATAAGAGCACTATGTATGTGAATGATTAGAGGCACTGTGTGTGTGCGAATTCCTTTAACCGAGCACTATGAGTGCGAGATCGGTCAGTGGGCACTAAGTGTGTGAAGTGGAGTTCATGTAAGACCTCGTTTAGGACGAAGGCATTGATTTGAGATAGTGTGTAAGACCATGTCTGGGACATGGCATCGGCTCGATATGTGAGAATATGTAAGACCATATCTAGGATATGGCATTGTAAGAGCTATATGTGCTATTGCTGAATGGACACTATTTTGTTAATCTTGTTCAAGAAATTATTTTGATTAAGTTTCGACATTCGAAAGTTTGAAAGAATTTTTGATGAATGTTGATAATTTTGGATATACGAGTTATGCGCTAGAATAAATCTCATGCCAGTGTATTATATTAGGCTTTATGCCTATTCGACTGTATACGGGTAACGTTAACTATGATTGAATGTGCTAAATGAACTAAATGTTCAGGTACGTGGAAGTTGACTTTTCTTTTGGAAATGAGTTTAGTTGAATATTGAGATGTGATAAAGTTATAAAGGATATTTATTGGGATGTTTGAGTATATGTGTACTTTCGGTTAGGTTACAGCTTATTCATGAATGAAAATGTGGGTTACAAATATGTGGGTTGATGATGTGAATTATACATGTTAATATGTGCTCAATATGTGTTTGAAATGCATTTGTGAATTAAGTTAAGTGATTATTGCTTATGAAATCAAGAAAATGAGATATATGTGCATATTTGTAGAAATGTTTATGTATTTGTTTTAAGATAAGAAAATGATTTTATGGATCGATGCGAAATCAGTAATGAATTACAATTGCTATCGATGAGCTAATGTTTATATGGATATAATTCAATAAGAGGACGTTATCCTAAACTATGCATCGATAGAAATTTTCGAGGACGAAAATCCCTAAAGGGGGAAGAGTTGTGACATCCCAAAATTGACCCTAGTCGGGAAGTGGTTTTGGGACCACAAAACCGAGTCATACTAATAATTAGCCATCATATTTGATGCTTATTATATGTATATATGCATGTGTGAAAATTTCATGTTTGAATTTTGTTAATTGTAAGTGAATTTTATTAAATAGGACTTATGTGAGAAAATTTAGAAATGTTCTAGGCAAATGTGAAGTGGTCTATTAATGCATGTTATGAAAATGATGGGTTTGCATGTCAAATTACCCAAAATTTGAGCTAGTGGCCAGCCATGCTATGGGTGGAAACATGTTGGGAACATGTTGGCTTAGTGTGTTATGTTAGAAAGAATAAATAAAGGGTTAGTAATTAAGTAATGAAAAGGGAGGGGTGATGAAAACAAAGTTGTCTCATCCATCCCCCCCATTTGCCGTAACTAGACAAAGAAAAGAAAAAAAAAGGGTGTTCATCCTTTAACACCTTGGCCAAAAATTTGAAGGAGGAAGGAAGAAGAAAGGTTGAAGAGATTCGGCCATGCATGTAACTAGGCTAAGGTATGTTTGATGATGTTCCATGAGATGCATGCATGTTTTAGTTGTTAGTTTGAGTTCTACCTAGCCCATGGTCTAAATCTTGCTATGTGATGGAGATGATATTCGGCCATGGGTGTTGTCTTTCTTGGTTGGTGTTTTGATGTTGTGGTGATGAGGCATGAAGATGATTGAGCTTGAGTGTTTAATAAAACAAAAGGTTCTTGGATATTCGGCCTTGGTGTTTCTAATTAGAGGTATGTTGTTTTTATTTCTTGATAATTTATGTGAATTTGAGTTAATTGTTAAGCTCCTTTCATAGCCCATGAATTAATATTTGTTATTGGTTGGAAATGATGCATTCGGTTATGGGTTGATTGGGTGTCTTTCAAAGTGTTAAATGTGTTGGAAATGGTTTGATAATGATGATAGTTATGAGGTATAATCGGTCATGTAATTAGCTCAATTTGAAAATTTTGTTTGTTGTGTAAGTGCATGAGATACTTGGGTAAATGAACCGGTTTGAGTAATGCTTTAGTTGGGAATGTGTTTTTGCTAAAATGCAAAAATATATATATATTCGAGTGGGTACTAATTATTATGAAATGGATGCAATGACAATGTATGTGATTGTATCTTACATTGAAATGATTAGTTTGTGCCTTAATTGTGGCTCGACAAGAAAGTATATTAGGTCATTATGGGTTTATTTATATGATGATGCTATAATTGTAGTATTGAATAATTGTAGCCTAATAATGTGTTCGGTTGTGCATGAGTAGGGAATATATATACATGGTGTTTAAATAACTAGTTATTAAGGTCATTTGTAGCTTAACTATATGATATACATGTATTAAATTAAATTGCCTATTTGATAAGTGATTAAATAGTAAATGATATTGGTTAAGTAATTAAATAAATCTATTTGTTTTATATTAAGCTCAAGAGCAAAGAGGGTCGAAGTTGGATAGGGGAAAAGAGAAAGTAATTGAGTAGCCTTTCCGCAACCGTTCAAGTATATCCGAGGTAAGTTTTAAGTGTTTAAACGTTGAGTAAATCCAATTATAATAGGACATGATGAGTTGATTTAATAAGATATGATGTGGCCATGATATGTTCTAAGCTCAAATGGTAAGTTCTTATGTGTTTGAGCTTGGGAATTTAAGGGTAATTTGAAATAGTCTGCTTCGGACAGCAGCAGTAACGTGACTTTAGAAAATCACCATAAATTTATGGACTTGAATTAGAGGCTGAATGAGACATGAAATTAAAGCTTAATGAGTCTAGTTTCTTATAAAAGAAACTGTGTAAGCAAAGGAATTTCCGATAATGAGATATTTAAAGTTGTGTGAGACGGTGTCAGAATGACTCCGAAATCCCCTGTTCTGTTTTTAGAAAATCATTATAAATTGTCAAAAAATGGTTATAAGATAAAATTTATATGCTTAGACTCCTTAATGAGTCTAGTTTCAAATGAAATCAAATACAACACATTTTGAATTCTGTAAAATGAGAAATTTGATTCGTAGTGAAGAGTGGTCAGATTAGTCAAACAGTGAAACAGGGGAAACTTTAAGAAAAATCTGGTATTGATTGGCCAAACATAAAATTCTGGAAATTTTATGGATGGAAGATATACGAGTCTATATTCAGGAAAAATTAACGGAAAGTGATTTGGAGTTTTTTAGCTCCAGTTATAAATAATTTAGTGACTATTGCTCAGGAAAAACAGCTTGTGCTGAATTTGAGATTATGTTGTGAACCTTGATAAACTTGTTTTAGTTGCTCATAAGCTATTGATTAAACCCATACTTGAATTCTAAATCGTGATATTGTAAGTTTATGAGTATTCGAATATGAAATGATAGTAAGGCCTAATGGCCGATGTGATGAATGTGAAAGTGTATATATATGTGATAAGGCCTAATGGCCGATGTGATGAATGTGAAAGTGTATATATGTGATAAGGCCTAATGGCCGATGTGATGAATGTGAAAGTGTATATATATGTGATAAGGCCTAATGGCCGATGTGATGAATGTGAAAGTGTATATATGTGATAAGGCCTAATGGCCGATGTGATGAATGTGGAAGTGTATATATATGTGACAGGGCCGAGTGGCCAACGTGATGGATGTGAAAGTGTATAAATGTGATAAGTCCCGAAGGGCATTTGTGTCAGTACTATATCCGGGTTAAAACCCCGCAGGCTTTATGCGAGAATACTATCACTGATTAATGTCCTTAAGCTTCGTGCTTGTACTATATCCGAGCTCTAAAGACCCGATAACTTCGTGTGGAGATTATGTCCGGGTAAGACTTCGTAATAAGAATTGCTTATAAATATATTCAATGCGAAAGGTTAAACAGGTATGTACTCCAAGTTTATATGTGAGCTTGATTTGCACTAAATCATAAGGTAGTTATGTGATGCATACGAGAGCAATCTATGAGACTATTCCTATGATTATGTGACATCGGATCAGTGTGAGAGGTGATGTGAAATCATACGATATATCTATGTCACATGAGCTCACTTTTATGTGAAAGTTTATCTGCCTATTGTATATGATGAGATGTGCAGATTCGGTAAAGGGATGGTATGCCCGAAGGAAGAGTGAAATAAAAATACGAACAACTATGTTATAATTTGATTGTTATCTGTTGACACTGCTTAAAACTTACTAAGCATTGTAATGCTTACTCCGTTTACTCTGTTTCCTCTGTTTTATAGATCTCATTGCGAAGCTATAGGCTCGGGGATCGTCAGCAACTAGTCACACTATCACTATCCACTGTTTGGTACTGCTATGTTTCGGATTGTCTTATGGCATGTATAAAATAGACCAGTGGCGGAAGAATATTTTGGTTAATGTATATAGCCATGCGAAAATGGCTTATATATGTTTGAGCATAATGTTATAATCATTTGGTATGGAATGGTTAATCGCTATCATGATTTGTGCTATTTATGCTAAAAGGGCTAGTTGAATAATGGAAACTATGAAATAGGTAATGTCTACCTTAAAGGCAGATGCTAGCAGCAGCAGTGATGTAAATTTGGAAAATCACTAAAAATAGTAGGATTGGAATTAAATAGTGAATAAATTATGTAAACGAACCTTGATGAATCTATTTTCATAGGAAAGTAACGATATGATCATATGGACAGTATGTTAAGAGATATTCAGGTTCTCGTGAGACAGGGCCAGAACGGTTTCTGGATTCCCTGTTCCGACTTTGGAAATTCATTATAAATTAACCAGAGATAATTAGGAGTCATGCGATATATGTATGGATTCCTCTCTGAGTCTAGTTTCTATAGAAGCAAACGGCATCAGTATTGAAACCCTGTGCAGGGAGATATTCAAGTCGTAATGCGAAAAGGTCAGTGTAGTCGATCCCTGTAACATGGGAGACTTTGACTAATAAACTGTACTAATTGGCCTGACCAAAAATTCTAGAAAAAAATATGTAGATGGGAATATGAGTCTAGTTTCAGGGAAAAATTATGAAACTGATTTTCGAGTTGTGAAACTCAAGATATGATTTTTAAGGTGACAGTGTCGCAGTTAGCCAACTGCCTGGAAAATTTTAAAATGGATTGCGATAGTAAGCGAATTTAGTCTGTGAACCCCTCGTGTCCGACTCCGGCAACGGTCTCGGGTACGGGGTGTTACACAAGTAATATTGATGTATTACTTACATATAAACTTACATCTTATTTAATATCAAGGCAATAACATTAAATTACACATTGCCTTATTAAAAATCATATGAACTTACAATTTTCCATAATACCCCTAATCATAGAAATCACATTTATGTATGATAATTCAATGCACTTCATGTACCATATACATATTTTTAAATCAATTCATAAACTTGGCACCATAATCATTTAATTTAATAAAATTCAATTAATTCACTAAATTTAACTTTCAAATATAAATTACAGCATTATTGCTGTATTATTATCATACCAACTTACATACTTTCAACACCTCGGAAATCATAATGAATATATCAATTTTACATTGAAACATGCATAAATTAATGCTTATTATACATATGAACTTACCCCGATACTAAAACGGCCATTTTACCAACTTTCTAAATTTTCGATTTTCTCTCATTCTAGGTTCAAATCTCATTTTTTGGGATCTAAAACATCATATTTTACTTATTTAATTAATGTAATATTCAAAACAATCCTTAACTCAAACTTTGGAAAAATTACAATTTTGCCCCTAAATTTTTGCATATTTACCCTTTTTCCCCTAGGCTCGAGAATTAAACTTCATCCCTTATTCTTATGTTTTATGACATGCTGATCACTTTTCCCTTCTATGGAAACATCAAATTCTCACTCTAACATATACTTATGACTATTAGGTATTTTTACCGATTAAGCCCTTTTACTCGTCTTCACTCAAAACCGAGTAGCACAAGTTGTCTAACATAATTTAAAACCTCATATTCTATTATAAAACATCAAAATAAACACATTTCACCGATGGTGTTTTTTCCAAATATGAACCCTAGCTTAAATTATTGCTAGAATAAGCTTAATCAAATTATCGGGATTCCAAAAACGTAAAGAACTTGAAAAACGGGGTTATAACGGACTTACTATTGATCTTGCAAAGCTTGAAAACCCTATCATGGCTTCCCCCATGCTAATTTCGGCCTCCATGAGAAAGATGAGTCAATTTTGGCTTTATTTTCCCTTTTTATTTCTTTTAATTACCAAATGACCAAAATACCCTTCCTTACTAAACTTTCAAAAATTCCATCTATGTCCAATTTTTGTCCATCTCTTAGAAATTGGTCAAATTTCTATTTAAGACCTCCTAATTAATATTTCAAAGCAATTTCATGCTAGAAACTTCTAGAATGAAAGTTTTGCAACTTATTCAATTTAGTCCCTAACTTCAAATTGAGCACTTTATGCATAGAATTTCTTCATGAAATTTTCACACAATCATGCAATCATATCATAGACCTCAAAATAATCATAAAATAATTATTTCTATCTCGGATTTTGTGGTCTCGAAACCTCTGTTCCAACTAGACCCAATTTTGGGCTATTACAGAGGTGGTGTGCAGCCACTGAGGGGTTATCAGCAACCGTCAAGAGGCCGTGATCAGGCCAAGGTTGGAAACGATTTGGGTCACGGAGCACCGGGCAGAGGTGCTGGTCATGCTGAGGCGATGCAGCTAGCTTTGGTTTATGCAGCACGTCGTCAAGAGGATGGAGACGCTCCAGAGGCGAATAATGGTACGTACTTACCCATTGTGTGCTATTTACCTAATTTGAAATTAGAGTGTGCAGCGAAAGTGTGGTGTGGTAGTCTGTGTTAGTAGTTGGAAATTTCGAGGACAAAATTTCTTTTAGGTGGTAGAGTTGCAACGCCCCAAAAATCCTGAAATCTCGATTTTTTCTTTTTGTGTGTGCTTAGCATTTCCGGATAAGTGTTAATTACGTGATGGTAGGTCTTGGTCAAGGGTTGAGTTTGAACCTAGGGGTAAAAGAAATTATAGTTTAATTATTAAAAATTATTAAAAGTACCTTGATGGCAAGTAGGTGGGCTTTTGAATAAATGAAGGGAAAATTGGATAGAAAAGAGCCTGCTGGCCCAGGGGATGAGTGGCGTGTGGCTAGTGTCAGAGGTCTGGGGTTCGAATCCCACTTTGCTAAAATAAAGGATTTATTTTTGCTCAAAGGGTGAACAGAGGTGGCGCTAGATTGAACTCTATAGGGAGTGATAAGAGGAGAAATTTGAGGAAAGGATCAAGGGGTTATCAGAGAGTAAAACAAGGAGATAAGGAGTAAGGATGAGGTGGAGCCGAATTGGGAACTTGGGCTTGAGAAATTCGGCTATAGGGGCTATAAATAGGTGTCGAATGGGAGGTGGCCAGTCTAATGCCGAATTCCCTTCACCTTGTTGCCAGAACCCTTTTCTCTAAAAGTCGAAAACCCTTTTCTTTACTTTCTTTTCTTTGTGCCGATTTCTATCCTTCCTCTACACAATTCTCTTTGTTTCACTTGTGGTTTAGCCGACTTCTTCTTTTTTCTTCCCTTGGTACCGAATAGTCTTTTGTTGCCATACAAATCTTAAGAGGCCAAACACCTCTTTGGCCAAATAACCTTGGTGCAGCCACTATCCTTTACACTCAGTCGAATCTAGTGAATAGGAATCGAATCTCATTCTTAGATCTCTGCCGATTTGCTCCTCAAGTAAAAGACTTTGGTAAGTACTCTTGATCTTAGTTGGCCAAATGGTCATAGTTAAGGTAAGGGGGACTTGTGTTGGATACAAGTCACCTATTATTTTGGTTTTAATAGTTAAGATTGGTGCAGATCTAGGAGTTGATCGTGGTTAGTGCTTAAAAAAGAGGCTGTTATAACTTGTCGTGCAAGGTAAGGTGAAAGATGAGGTTTCAGTTTTGGTAGAGATATGTATTAAGCATGCGATTAATTTAAGGGTGATGTTGATTGTAGGTACAGGGCTAAGGAAATTGTAGCACATTTTATTACCAGGTGTGTACACACACTACACACACAAGTAGATTGGCAAATCCCAAAAAGTTAAAATGTCGAAAAGCTAAAAGTTTCGCTACAGTAGTCTTGCGAGTGTGCGAACACTCGTAAGGGGGAAACTGATAGGTTGCCTGAGGCCTATGGGCGATTCCATGGACTTGGGTTGTGAATTGGCCAAACGGGCCGGAGTGGGCTAAATGGGCCCGGTGGGCTGTTCGGCCCATAATAGGCAAAAATTGATAATTGATGCTATGTGTTGGAAAATTGTATGTGAGCATGACTGTAAACGTGATTTGGGCCTAGCCGCCATATGAATATGATTTGGGCCTAATGGGCCACACAAATGTGAATGGGCCGATGGGCCATATGAAAGAGATTGAGCCTAGTGCGCCATATATAGGTATGTGGATTTGTCTGGGCTTTGTAAAAGGTTGTAGGCCTAGTATATGATGATTGCATAAAACTTAATTAATTTATTAAGAACAGTGGACAAGTCATAGGGGTAAGGTGTGGCAATGGGTATGTTCATGTCTAGGATTGGATTTAGGGAGAGCTTAGTACTTAGGGGTGTGTAAAATTTGGGTAAAACCGAAAAAATTCAGTTAACTGACCGAATTAGGTTAATCGGTCGGTTAACCGAATTAATTTGGTCGGGGGTCGGTTAATAATTTTTTGAGTTTTGCGGTTAACGGTTAATTCGGTTCCAAACCGGTATGTTAACTGAATATTTCCGGTTTAACCGAAAATATTAATAACTAAGTTTATAATATATAAATAGTGCACTATTTATTCAAACCCACTTCAACATAAGCCCAAATACCCAATCTAATATATATTAACCCAAGTACCCAACCCAACCCAATCATAAAAATTACAAATAATTTTAATAAATAAAAATAAAAATCTAAAAGTAAAAATAAAAATAAAAATAAAAAACATATAATTTTATACAAATAATTCGATTAATTCGGTTAATTTGAGTAATTCGGTTAATTCGGTTAATTCGATTAATTCGATTAATTTTATACTTTTTTAACCAAAAATAAAAATATATATAATTTTCAGTTAATTTGGTTAACCGACCGAATTAATTGAAAAAATTTTGGTTCGATTAAGTTTTTTGAAAAAAATTTGGTTCGGTTAATGGTTAAAAATTTTGAGGGGTCGGTTAATTCGATTAATGTTATTTCTGGTCGGTTAACCGATTGAACACCCCTATTGGTACTTAAGCGGTCTTAATGACCCACCTTCTCTTCTCTGGAATCCTACCTGGTGCATAGTGTTCGTTCATCTTAGCTCACGGGATTTGTTAATGAGCCAAGTAAGTAAGACCCGCAATAAAGGAAAATTATCGAAATGCCCCTAAGGGCAAAAAAGACCAAATACCCCTAAGTGTTGAATGTAAGATTTATGGATGTTACATGTATAACTGCTGCATACATACAATATTCTGTTTAGGTTGCATAGGGGTTGGGAATTATGGAATGGAGGAAGTATATGAAGGTCGCAGGGTTGCTTGACAACCGTGGATCCACCGACGGCTTTTTAAGCCCAATATGTGATTGGCAGCTTGCTGCAATAAAGGTAGTTTTGTAACCGGGCTACCATTGGCCATAACGTTTGGGCCAGATTCGCTAAAACACTTCAATGTGACACACCAAATTTGGCCATAACGTCTGGGCCAGATTTGGGGTGTTACAATTGGATCGTGGGTTCATCCGACCTACTGTGTCTCTGTAGGGAGCACCAGTTTTGTTTGTGAAAAAGAAGGATGGATCCATGTGTATGTGCATCAATTATCGGTAATTGAATAAATTGATCGTTAAGAATAAGTACCCCCTACCGAGGATAAATGATCTGTTCGACCAGTTTCTAGGAGCTTTAGTTTTCTCTAAGATTGATCTCCGATCGGGGTACCATCAACTGAGGGTTAAAGATACGGATGTATACAAAATAGAATTTTGAACTTGTTATGGTCATTATGAGTTTCCAGTGATGTCGTTTGGACTGATGAATGCACCAGTGGCTTTTATGGATCTGATGAACCGAGTGTTCCAGCCCTACCTGGATCAGTTCATAGTGGTTTTTATTGATGACATTCTGGTGTATTGGAGGACTGGGGATGAACATGATGAACATCTCCTAGTGGTTTTGCAAATTCTGATGGAGAAACAATTGTACGCCAAGTTCAGTAAGTGTGAGTTTTGGTTACGAGAGTTAACATTTTTGGGCCATATAGTATCGAATGAAGGGATTAGGGTTGATCCTTGGAAAATTAAAGCTGTTTTGGATTGGAAGCTGCCTACGACTGTATCTGAGATTAGCAGTTTTCTGGGACTGGCGGGGTATTATCGGCAATTTGTAGAGGGGCTTTCACTGATTGCGGCACCTTTAACTAAGCTGTTACGTAAGGATGTTCTGTTTAACTAGATTGATGCATAGCAAGAGAGCTTTGAGAAGCTCAAGAAAGTTCTGACTGAGGCCCCTGTTTTGATTCAGCCAGAGCTTGGGAAAGAGTTCATTGTCTACAGTGATGCATCACATGTTAGGTTGGGATGTGTCCTAATGCAAGAGGGTAAGGTGGTTGCATATGTGTCCCGTTACCTTAAGACACATGAGGTGAATTATCCGACGCATGATTTGGAGTTGGCTACAGTGGTATTTGCACTGAAGATTTGAAGGCATTTTTAGTACAGTGAAAAGTGTATCATTTACATGGATCACAAGAGCCTCAAGTATCTCCTCATTAAGAAGGAGCTAAATCTTAGGCATCATAGATGGATTGAGCTGCTAAAAGACTATGACTGCATGATCAAATACCATCCTAGGAAAGCCAATGTGGTGGCAGATGCACTGAGCCGTAGAACTATGACTGATTTGAGGGTGATGTTTGCTCACCTCAGTTTATTCGATGATGGTGGTTTATTGGCCGAGCTTCAAGTTAAATCGACATGGGTTGAGTAGATTAAGGGTAAACAGTTGGAAGACAAGTAGCTGGGTCTTCGTTTTCGATAGACAAAGAGTGGGGTGCTATGGATTTTGGACTGAATGTGAAGGGGTGCTCTTTTTCGTGAGAGAATCTGCGTACCGAAGGATACCGATTTGAGGCAGTCTATACTGTGAGAGGTGCATAGTAGCCCTTATGCTAAGCACCCTGGTGGAAATAAGATGTACCGAGACCTTCATGAGTTATAATGGTGGCCAGGTCTTAAGCGTGAAGTTACCGACTTTGTGAGTAAATGTCTAACTTGTCAGCAGGTTAAGCTTGAACATTAGTTACCTTCATGGTTGCTTCAGCCAGTTAAAATTATACTTTGGAAGTGGGAAAGAGTGACTATGGACTTCGTTAGTGGGCTGCCTGTAACGCCTACTAAAAAGGATTCAGTGTGGGTCATTGTGGATCAATTAACCAAATATGCCCATTTCATACCAATTCGTACTGATTACTCCTTACAGAAGCTGGCTGAGCTGTATGTGTCTAAGATAGTGAGACTGCATGGGGTATCGGTTTCCATAATATCTAATAGGAATCCTCGCTTCACGTCTCAGTTTTGGAAGAAGTTGCATGAAGCTCTCTGTATAAGTTTGGACTTCAGTACTGCGTTCCATCCTCAGACACATAGTCAGCCAGAGAGGGTGGTTCAAATACTAGAGGACATGTTGAGGAGTTGTGTGATTGATTTCTGAGGCATTTGGGAGGATTACTCGCTTCTATCAGAGTTTGCTTATAATAATAGCTATCAGTCTAGCATTCAGATAGCACCTTACGAGGCATTATATGGTCGTAGGTGTTGTACTCCTTCGTGTTGGACTCAGTTGGCCGAGCGGCGTGTTTTGGGCCCTAAATTAGTTTCTGATACCAAGGATAAAGTTAGTCTAATTTGGGATCGACTGAAGGCGGCATCAGACAAACAGAAGTTGTATGCAGATCTGAAGCGTAAGGAGATTGAGTATTCTATGGGGGACTTTGTTTTTCTCAAGGTCTCACTATAGAAGAAGGCACTGAGATTTGGATGGAAGGGCAAGTTGAGCCCTAGGTTTATTGGGCCTTACTGCATACTGAAACGTGTAAGGCCGGTTGCATATCAGTCAGAGTTGCCTCCAGAGTTAGACCGAATTCATTATGTGTTCTACGACTCTATGCTGAGGCGCTATCACTCTGATCACGCGCATGTTATTTTAGTAAAGGAAGTTAAGGTTAAGCCAGATCTGACTTTTGATGAAGAGCCAGTGCAGATATTGGATCGCGATTTTAAGAAAGAAGTTTATTCTACTAGTTAAGGTTCTTTGGCGTAATCACAGCTCTGAGGAGGCTACGTTGGAACCCGAGTAGGCGATGCAAAAAAATACCCTCATCTGCTCTGATCAGGTAAATTTTGAGGCCGAAATTTTCTTTTAGGGGGTAGAGTTGTAACGCCCCAAAATCTTACGTATTTATTTTTGTATGGTTGTGACAACGTGTACTTGCTTCAGTGGTTATGTATTCTGAGAGTGTATGAGAAGTCTTGGGTTCAAGCCTTGGATTGTGCAAAAGTTTTGTTTTTATTTTGAATAAGCCCTGTCTCTAGTCAGTAGGTTTTTAAATAAATGTGGGTATTTTATGTCAGAAAGGGCCTACTGGTCTAAGGGATAAGTGGCGTGGCATTGTTACTGAAGGTCTTGAGTTCATGTCTTACTATGCACAAAGGTGTTTTATTTTGCTGCTAGTACCGTGGGAGTGTTCTAGCTTAGCCGAAGCTTTAAGGAGTTAGGGGGAGTTCAAATTAGATGGTTGAGAGATTAGAGGTAAGTTTGGAAGAGTGGATCAAGGGATTGTTGGTCAGTTTTGAGTGATGTAGGGAGGAAAATTCATGATTTTGAAAGGGGTGGGAGAGTTAGTGCTGAATGTGAACTCCTGCTTCTTAGAATCAGGCTTTGGTTGGTACCTTTCTCTCCATCTCGATTTCGGTAATTTTTGGTCTTTGGTTCTTTTTTACTTTGTTTTGGTGGCCGGATACTGCTATTGACCATTCAGGTACTTTTCGTGTTGGTCTATTTTGGTTTTGCTCTTCACTACAGTGCCTTTACTGATCGATTTTCTCCTCTTCCTCTACTCTTCTAGTAGCCATTCTCTCAGTTTTCTTTACGTTTGCCAAATCTTCATTTTCTCCCCTCCCTCAATCGGTTTTGTTTTGGTCGATTCTCTGCTCTTCTCTCTTTCAAGCTTTGGCCAAATAGTCCTTTTTCCCTATTCTCTTTCTCCCAATTCTTTTTCTCTCTTTATTTTATTGTTTGGTCGAATACTCCACCTCTCCTCCTCCTATACTTTTGGTTTCAGCATTGTCATTTGATCAATCGGTTTGAGTGTATGGTTGCTTTCTCTTTCTTTTTCTCCCTCTACTGTGCTAGGCTTGTATCTAACATCTTCTTTTACTATCAATTTACTAGGAGTGTGGTGGTGCGAGCCTTTGTCTCTGTCATACTGTGTGTTTGTGGCTCTCGAGTTGAGTGTAGGTCGATTGCTTCTGTCTCTTAATCTCATTTTTACACCTTCGGTAAGTGGTTATGCGCTTAGTTTAGACTATATGTGTGTACAGTTATGGTTAATAAGTTTGGTTGGAATGCAGGTAATCTTTAAAGGGTTGGTAATATATCTCTTGTGACGGGTATAGGGTACAAGCCTAAATCGGTCGACTAAGGCAAGTGGTAATCTATCTTTTAGATAAATATTATGAGAAGGGTTATTTTAACCCTATCATTTAGAGACTAATGGTGTGCTATGATTGAATCTAGGATTGAATTGCTCAAGAGGGGTGTGCACACTTTTGCAAGCAAGGTGTGTAATCTCCATTCCAACTATGGAAATTGGCAATAGCTGGAATAAGAGAATGATGACGCTACACGAGTGTACGCTCGCTCATGTGGTAGTCCGTGTGACTAAATAGTGGTGTTTGATCGTAGAAGCCATCATGAGCGATTTCATGGGCTTAGGCCATTTTGGGCCGAATTGGGCCGTGTTGGCCCCACGGACATGTGGGCCCTACTTGGGTAAACCACACGGACATGTGGTGAATTTTGGGCCGGGCTATGTAACTCTTACAGCCATGGCCATTTTTGGGCTAGGTGGGCCACATGGACTTGTAGGCCCACATGGGCCCGCATTATGGGCCTTGGGCCCATTTTTGCTGTTTGACTGTTAAGATTGGATGGGTCGCCCGAGACAACTGTAGACCTATTGTTGGGTCGATAAGTGTACCTGGACCCTTAATCGATAAAATGACTATTATGCCCCTGTGCGATAAAATGATTGTTATGCCCCTATGAGATGTATGATTATATTTGAGCATGCCACTTTAAACATATTGAATACACATATGATATTATGACATGACATGACATGATGCATGATATGTTGCATGGGGATGGGTTTCATTAAGATTGGAGGAAGTATACTATACTGGCAGCTCTACTGCAAATACTGTTTAGTGCCGCAACCGGTACTACTTGGAGTGTAAGGATGGGTGGGTTGATTATATCCCCACATGGAGTGCAGGGTTGGACGAAGATGGAGTGTAGAGGCTGGTTAGGTAGGATCTCTCACTGAGATGGGCTCTGACCCAAATTGATACTGATATTGTGATGGGCTAAGGCCCTAACTGAGACTGGACCTTTACTAAAATAGGCTTAGGCCTAGATTGTTTATGTTCACTGTTTGGTTATTTGATATGGGATTACACATTGAGTTTTCATAACTCACCCATTTGTTTCTCTATACAGGTAATCCCCAATCTTAGACGGATCGGTGCTGCAAGGGACTCAAAGGTGGCCATACGACTGCACATACTTCCATATTTGATTTTTAAATTATAAGTAATTTTATTTTGGGTATTTTTATTGTAATAAGGCCTCTTTGGATTTTATTTTAATTTGGGATTTGTTATTCGCTTTGATTTATAACTACTAGCGGTAGGGAAAGACGCGAGTTTTCAAAAAGATAAATTCTTTTCAAAATACCACGAATATGTAGCTTGTTTTAGGAGCTTCCGCAAGAATTAACGTTTTAAAAATTAATGACGTTTTAATATGAACAACTTTTTTCCAAACGACTTACATTTTGGAAATGAGCGAGCCATATTAAAATCATCACTAAGATCATAAAGAGGTTAAATATTTAACAGTTTTTTTTTTCAACGATATCTCACTTTACAAAAAACACTACAATGTGACATTGCCAGATTTGGCCATAACATCCAGGCCGGGTTTGGGGTGTTACATCATTAGTTATGAAGGGTCCCATTTTGTGAACAAGTGGTTGGAATAGTTACTCGAAAAACATGGAGTGAAACACAAGGTTGCCACAGCTTACCACCCGCAGACGAATGGGCAAGCTGAACTGGCAAACAAAGAGATCAAAGGCATACTCGAGAAGGTAGTTTGCCCGAACCGACGAGATTGGTCCAAAAGACTGGATGATGCTTTATGGGCCTACAAGACAGTATACAAGACACCTTTAGGGATGTCACCCTATAGGTTGGTCTTTGGGAAAGCTTGTCATCTGCCCTTAGAGTTAGAGCACAAAGCTTACTGGGCTCTTCAACAACTTAACTTGGATATTAAGCTTGTTAAAGAGAAACGAATGCTCCAACTCAACAAGTTAGAAGAATTCCTAATGTTCTCATACGAAAATGCTAAATTACTCAAGGAAAAACTTAAGAAATGGCATGACAAGCACATTCGAGTTCAAGAATTTGAAGCAGGTCAGCAAGTCTTGTTATTCAATTCCAGATTAAGGATCTTTCCAGGTACATTAAAATCATGTTGGTCCGGTCCATTTACGACTCACCGAGTTTATCAATACGGAGTTGTTGAACTTCAAATTAAGGGAGGTAAATTTTGAGTTAATGCTCAACGCTTAAAACATTACTGGGGAGATAAAATTGAACGGGATCAAATCTCGTTTATTTTATCAGATGATTAATTTTTCTTATTTTCCTTTTTAAATAAATGATTTAGGGTATATTGTTGGGATTAGTATGTTTAAATAAATTTTGTCCAGGAGATTGGAACTTAAGCGGGACCACTTGTGACCCCTCCAATCTTTTTTGGGAATTGATTTTAACATAATTTTTTGAGAAATTATTCCATAAATGGAAAAAATAAATTTTTAGTTTTTTAAATAAAAGGGTTAATTTTGATCCAAGTTTTAAATTGCAACTCAATTTCAAATTTTCTTTAAGTATAGGTACTTAATTGAATTATTTTCAAAATTAGGTTGCTCTTTTTGTAAATATTAAAAATTTGATGTCTCTTTTTATAAATATTTTCAAAAGTTATCTAGAATAAATGTTTTTAATTTAATAAATAAGATGATAATAATTAATATATAATTATATCCATTATAATATATATTAATTATTATCAACTTTGCATAGAATTAAGATTAGTTCAAATTTGATCATATTTTATTTATTAAGTATTTATCTTTAATAAATTAATAGCAAATAACAATTTAATATTTATTAATTGTTGTTATCTCTATGTAGAATTAGAACTTAGAATATTTTAAGTATTAAATTGTTCTATGAATTCTAATTAAACTCCTACTCCTCTCACTATAAATTTCACCCACATTTTCCATTTTTTTCACTCATCCCTCGATCAAACCTAGCATCCAAAACCCACCAAATCACCTAGTACCGCAACTTCCAACTCCCTAGCCACAACACCTCCCGGCAACCCCATTCGGCCAGCAGCTCACGTGCGTACCAGCAGCTCACGCTGCTACTCTCGCTTGTGCCAGACTAACTTTCACGCACCTACTCGCGCGCGCCAATGCACTAGCCTTGCTGTTTGCCTAATAGTGCTGCCTACTACCTACTTGTTGCCCATCAGCGCATCACATGCATACCCTACTACTTCCTCGTGTGCTGCTGTCGCCTTGCTACTCGCACCACACCATCAAGACACCCTACAAACATCCCTAAACCGACCTCTTCTACTTTAGATTTATTTTCTTTGAGTTCTTAACTTTTATAAAAAGGTGGTAAGACAAATTTTTCTCCTAAATTTTAATTTTATTTAATTAATTAATTTTTCAATTTATTGATACTAATTAAATTTTTTAGAAAATATTTGTTTTCATCTTACGTTCAGGTTAATCATGCCTCGTAAGAGAACTCGTGCTTCTGCTCAAATTAACGCATCACAAAAAAATTCATTATGAGGAAGCCAAAGAAAGATATGAAAGTATTTTCAATGATTAACAGATGCATCTAGCGAAGGGCTTTATATTGAAAGAAAACAACTATCTTGATTTCATGGCGCGCATTCTACAAGTTGCTAAAGCTCTCAATTGGGAGTTGTTTTGTGAGAAAAAACCTAGTGTAGATAAGGAGTTAGTTCGTGAATTTTATGCGAATTTGATCTCAAGCAAATTGATGGAAGTTTCTATTTGCGTAATCAAGGTACCAATAACCTCAAACGTTATTAATGAATTCTTTGAATTACCTGATTTCGAAAACGACAAATATTCTTCCTTGATGAGCAATATTGAGTCTGAAAATATGCAAGAAATTCTCGAGGAACTTACAGTTCCAAGTTCTAAGTGGACTGTGTCAAAGCAAAGAATTCACACTTGTCACAGAGAATATTTGACACCACTAGCGAAGGTATGGTTCTATTTCATTCAATTCAGCCTTATGCGTATTTCACATGGGACTACAATTTCATTAGAGCAAATGGTCTTATTATACTAAATTTTAACTAGAAAGACCATTGATGTGGGAAAAATCATCCTGAGAGAAATGTAGAATTGTACCGGTAGACGTTCTAGCCCAGCTTACTTGCCCTTTACAATAACCATTTTGTGCTTGGAAGCTAAAATTCTTGCAAATGTAAGGAATACATGGTATAGCCAGGGTACAATCACAGATTGGGACCTTTACCGTATAGTCGGTGACTCTGTTCTACAACAATGAGTTGAAGAAAGCGAGGATCCTAAAGAAGAAGAAGTTCCCACAGGGATCGAACCGATACAATCAGCTGAAATTCCTGACAAGGCAAAACCAATAGAACCAATAACCGAACCTGACGTTGCAACTTCAATGTTTAAGACTCAATCACCTTGCCCGAATCTTTGAGATGAGCTGTCAAAGTTGATGGACATAATGCAACATATATAATGGCAGCAACAAGCTTACTCGAGATATTCAAAAATACGGGATGACTCAATGAGAAGTGCTCTTACGAAAATATACAATAACCAATTTATTTTTGTTCTTGAGTTTCCAAATGTCATATTTGAACCATGGAGTCCACAATTGAGGAGGGATCGAAGTGACTCATGCAAAAACGAGACAATGAAGCAAAGGATGAGTTGAATTCAAAGGGATCTGCAAATAAATAAAAAGAGGGGACCTTGACTTTATTTTATTTCTGTTATTAGGTTATTTAATATTTTAAGATTATCTTTTACTAGGAATTTTTATTTTTGCATAATAAAACAAGAGGTGGATTTCATAAATAAAAAATGAACAAGTCATAAAGTGCAAAATGTGGCAATAGATATATACATATCTAGGATATGATCTAGAGAAAGCTTGGTACTTAAGCAGTCAAATTGACTCACCTCCTATTTTCTAGAATCCTACCTAGTGTATAATATTTATTCACTTTTAAACAATGAGGACATTGTTCATCTTAAGTAGGGGGACCTAAAGACTCAGAATAAATATTTCTTTCAGTTATGATTAGGTTATATTTTGTTCAAAAATTTGAAATTTTGTTAAGTATGCTAAACTGCAGTATGAATAAAGTTCGATTATTTCAATAATTGTTATGTTAACTGAAATATGACATAAATGTATTTTTAATAAAGCATGCAAATCGTACCATAAAATTTTTAGTTCCTTAGGAAAGTTAGGCATGCATGAAAGTTTAAGTCTCTAAAATTGACTTAGTAGTTTCTTGAGGCGAAATCCTAGGAAGCATGGGAAGTTGAAAATGATTTGGGCAACTTTTTTTTGGACCGTTTGAGCCTTTCAAGCCAACCATGATGAATTTTTATCCCTTGAAACCCAACTTTGAGACTATATGGCCTAATTTTATTTGAACCCTTGCAATATTTAGGCATTACTTTTCTCGTAATTACCTTTAAATTGTCTTAAACACTAGACTCAGTACTATTCAAAGTGTTCCTTGAAAATAAGTTTTGGGGAGTTGAAAAGAAGTATTAAATGCTCGCAAAATTGTAGTATATATAGTAAAATGCTCATGTAAAAAAATGTACTTGAAAGAAAATAGATGTACAAAAGAGCATGTGAAAGCAAAGTAAGTTGATCTATTGAAGATAATTATTCTGAAGGTCCGATTCAAGTTGGTTCTAGGGTTTTTAGCCTAAATTTACCTATCTTTTACCCACCCCTAGCCTAGCCACGTTACAACCTTTTTAAAGCCCTATTGATTCAAGTTTCTATGCTACCTACATTAGTGGAGAGAAATTTCTATGTTCAACATATGAAGGCATAAGTTAAACTTAATGATTGCAACTTTCTTGAATAAGGGAATAAAATCAAATTGGTAGGAATTTGAATGATATGTATACATAAGTACCATAAGTATCAAATTTCTTGTTATTGAGCAAAAGTATACTTAAATCATAATTTTTCTAGAAGAATGTTGTTCTGAAGAAAGTTTTCAAAAGTGTTTTCGAGAAATTCTTTCCAAATTTTTTCATTACTCGAGACGAGCAATGAATTAAGTTTGGGGGTGTGGAAACATGAAAATATAGACACATTTTCAAGCACTTTTTAACTCAAATTCATGCAGTTTCGGTAAAATTCTTGTCAAAAATATTAATTATTATAAAATAATTAAATTTTCCTTAAATTATTAACATGTTGAATTTTACTTAATTTTATAATAAATTTTGATTAATTTTGATCATTTTCGACAGATTCGCACAAAGGGCGAAAAACTGCTCGGCAGACACTGCTAGAAGCACAAAACCGAGAAGCAATTTTGAAGCATCAAGGTGAATTAATTTTTCAGCCTAAGACGGTCCAGATTATGTGTACTAATTCATAATATAATTAATTTTAATTTTAATCCAATTTAATTTGGGTTAAATAAATTATTATTAATTAATTATGAATAGTAGCCCAGTTGAGGTGAACCAAGAAAACCGATCCAACAGAGCACTGGGCAGCCCAAAACCATCCCACATGCTGAGCCAATCGACTTTCTTGGCTTATTATTTAACTTGCGAAATGGCCCTTGAAGACTCCTTCAAATTGCATTCAAACCCCTTCACTATTTGTGCCTTTCTAGATTTGCCCCTACCTTAAAATAGCAAGTTTGAATTTTTCAAACTTGCCACATGTGTGGCCAACCATGGGGGGAATCTATGGCTGCTTATTTTTGCTAATTTTAGCAGCCATCTCAACCTATAAATACCCCCTTTTCTGCTCACTTGAAACACATCTCAACCTTTCTCATCTCTTCACTTTTCTCTCATTTTTCTCTTTTCATCCCCTTCCATTGTTATTTATTTTCTTCCCCTATTCCCTTGGGATTTCACCTCTTGAAAAAGAGTCAATCAACCACCATTTGGAATAGCATTCAAGTGTTCATGGAAGCCTCGATTCAATAAGAACAAGCAGATAAGGAGGAGTGGAGCATACTAGTCAAGCCTCGGAGAAACACCAGATTTGATTCTTGTCCCTTACCCTTTTAATTTTATTGTTTTTGTTATGAACATGCCTATGAATATTTGTGATGTTGATATGTTTAATTTAATTAATATCCTTACAATTAACTCATGTTAGGTTGATTACATTTCGTCTACTTGAGTTATTAAAATTGTGTTTGTGTTGTTATAAGCATCGGTAAGATGTTTGATTTAGTCAAACCATGACTAAGTTATTGTTGCATTACAATTGTAAGGTAACTAATGAATTATTTATTTAAATGAATTGAAATTGTAATTAGTTGACACAATACTTAATTAGTGCTTGTTTAATCATCTAAAGTAACTGAGGGTTAAATTAGCAACGGTATCTAATGATACATTAGCCTTGCTTAACTTGCAAGATTATTGTGATTAAACTGTTTCAAGGTAGAAATTCATTTTTACCTCACATAATATTTTATGTGCTTATGAAAATTGAATTAATTGTTTGAATTGGTATAGAGATATGTACAAGAGATTATTTTGATTTCATAAGTATGTATGTGCGTTAACACGTTTGCTTATTAAAATTTGTTTAATCGATTGAATTGACATAGAGATATAGTCAAGAGATAAATGGATTTTGGTAGGTGAGTATGTTCATAAGTTAGCAAATTACCGAGTGGCTATGAATTTATTCGTAACAACAAAAAATATGAGTTTAATGATTCTAAGTTAAGAAATGTAACTAATCTAACACAATTATGTTATCTTGATTAAAATCATCTTTTGAAATTGTGCATTGGAAATTTTATTTTATTTTTATTTATTTTACTTAGTTAAAATCCTAGTTTTTAATCACCTCCTCAAATCAAAATATTTTTCTTCACCAAAGTGTTTTTTAAAATTTCATTCATAAATAATTCTTTCCATAGTCCCTGTGGGTACGATAACTCGACATTTACTTGTCATTTTATTAGTTGTTGTGATGGTGTACACTTGCACGTTTCCATCATTTCGATGTCTCACTCACAAACGTTTTTACTATTCAACTACTTTTTCTACTCGTTTTAATTTTCTATTTGAATTTTTCTATTTTTGCACATATTGGCTAACCTATAATCACTATATCACACTAATCCCTCCTATTTTTCTATATTTTTACAAAATTCACCAAAATGTATCTACTTAACCCTCAATACATATGGCCAGGCGCTTATTGTCGTGCAGTTCAGGACCAAAGAAAAAGGGTAAGTACAAATTGATATTTTGGCTCAGGTTTTGTATGAAGGTTCATCAAAAAGTTTTTTTGGCTCAAAAATAGGCACTAAAGATAAATAATAGGGTTAGGTTTTTGGCTTGGGCATATACCAAACAATGCCTTAGGTCATCCTCAAGTATCTCAATATTAACAACTCTAATCAACCAAACAACCACAAATTCAACAATTTTATCATTCATACCAGCATGCTCGTTTCTTTGTATTCTCTATATCACTTGGTACATTCAATTGCTTAATACCTATTTTACAATGTAATATATAAAACTTATTAGTCTACTGATCAAAATTTTAAAATCACCTATCTTTATACCAAATTTACCATGAATACAATCGACCTATGGACATGCTCCTAACCAATCACTTGTATTTCTACAAGTTCAAGCACATAATTGACAAGAAAAATCAAAGAAAAGCATAAAAAACTTGGCATAAGTGTTCAAAACAAATTTTTCTATGTTACCCCTCCCAAACTTTAGAAAATACAATTTCATCGATGTGTAGGCTTGTAATAGATAAGGAAAAAAGTTACTTGAGTTATCATGTGGATGTTCTTCCTTTGATCGTTGATAGCATAAAATTTTTGTGCATCTACTTTGCAAGGGTATTTTATAAATAATTTAAATCCATTAATAATAAAGAATTACAATACCCTAAATTAATAAAAACAAATAAAAAACTGATTTAACTCCCCTAGTGCTATTGACTCCTAAAAACATCCTAATACATTAGTCTGATCTATCATTCATTGTCTTCTTGAAGTCCTCTTCTCCTCATTTTTCTTTTTTCTCAATATGACAAACTATTTGAAAATTTCATCTCTTAATAGTTTTTCTGGAGGATTTATCATTTTATACGGTTGCTCTATAAGGGCTCTTGCTCTTTTTCACAATTCTATTATTAAATGGGGATGGATATTCCCTTTTCTAGATTTCTTGCGCATTCAACCATATTCCTATATATGCATGTGCCAATACATATTTGCTTCTTTTACAGCATTTCGTATGTTATAGTAGCATGGATTGGATTGATGTCGAACACATTAGTTGTGGGCCAACTTTTTTAACACACAAACTTCATCCAAATTTTGGTTCTCGACGTCATTAATGCTTGGTTGAATGTTTTGGGTACTATTGTGCCCTTCTGATATGTCCATATCTCTTTTCCTTACGTAAAAAATCTCATGATGTCCTTTGTGTCGACGTTTTTGAATTTCTTATGATATATTTTGTAAAGGTAATTGCGATGATAATATGGTGCTTCATAAAATTGATAGATACTTCATTTAGCTACCAAGTGTCACGTGTGAAATGATTTGTGATTTTATGCAAGTATACACATTGGTTCAAGTAATAAAGTGAAGTGTAAGTATCATTCACATGAGGATCAGATTGAGGCACAAAAGTGGTCAAGTTATTATAATATAGTTAATGCTATGGCAAGATTGATGAATAAATTGCTATGACAAAAGTGAAAGTAGAAATGTAATGGCAATAACAAGAGTGATTATTCGAACAGAATGTAAACTAAGAAATAAGCAACTAAATATATTGTGACAAAGATACTACGACAAAGAATAATGATAGAGTGGTGTTAATTCAAAAGGTCGAATTACCCAGAATCGCCCTGACTGTCAATAACACCCTGGCAAAATCATATCTACTTTACTGCATAGAAGAGTTCTATAATGCCCTACCTCTTGCTAGAGCAAAACCTCAAGTTACCTTGCCTGTGTCTATAGGCTTCTTAGGTATCTCGCATGAGCTCCTTCTGTATGATCGTGATTCTATGTCTAGAGTCGACTACAAGTATCTATCGAATACTTACTCATTTCATATAATTTTAATCTAACCAATCCAACCCTTTCAGAATTAGAATTAGTTTATAGTATGCGAACAACCTTCTATGTCTAGAGATCGTTGTATTTTAATTAAGAAATAAGAAAAATCAAATAAAAGAGTAAAGTAAATTACAAATATACTACATCCATAAAAACAATTAAGGTTTCATCGAAAGTAACCCCGACCCTATGAGATTTAGCTCATGGGCTGGGAAATAAAATTCCAACCCAAAATATTATTTGACATTGCTTTCAACTACTTTAATTCAATATTCGAAGGAACACTAATGGAAATAATGAAAGAACTTTGGAAAACAACTTTTGCTTGCCCAGTCCACATTTCAACATCACATCGTCCTATGATGGCTAAGAAAAACTACCTACGATTTCCTGTCTTTTGCGCAACCGAACCCTTATTCACCCCTAAGGATCTCTCTAACTTTTTTTGCCTCTTGTGTGTTCCCCTTCATCGGATTTTATGGATATATTAGGCTAAGGTTGGCTAACAGCTCGTGATTTTCTTCTCCTCTTTTAGGGAGATTTATCTAGTAAAAATTTGAATTTGAACTGGGATTGCTCCATGAAAAATGTTGACTTGGTCATCCCGGCATTGCCATGGCAAATTGTCTGCACTTTTCCTTAACAAAACTTCACTCATTTATTTCCTCATTCTAAAATCTATTCCTGCCACACAAAAAACTCCACCGCAAGCGATTAAAAGCACCTACTTCTAACACAATCCAAGTCCTAATGCAATTTTAAAAATACAAACTAAATGTCCTAAAATGCAACAAAATGCACTTTAAGTACAAGCAATTAGCTAAGTCTAAAGGTATGAAATATAACACTTTTCAAGAGTCATCGCCAGGAGATTAACCCCTTTGATCTTGACAGAAAGTCACATCTCATAGAATGGTCTTTCTAATTCCCTCTCTTTTAATTCTAAATAGAATTCTTGCACCACATGAATTATAATGGGTTCTTCAGGTGGCAAACAAAAGTTTGTCTACTCTTTCTCTGTTGCAATCTCCCGTACACTTGTATAATTCCTCATTAAAGGATCAAATCCTTGTATAGTAAAGTGTGTGTTGTGTTCTTAGATGTATTTTTAATTCTAAAAAAGGTTAAATATACTGGATCTTGAATCGTTTGATGCAACCAAATACTTGACAGAATATTCGTAGCACTCTAGACATAGATGTTACGAGTTGTACAGGGAAGAGTGTTCATTATAGTTATTAATCAAGAGTTCTGTAGACATATAGTAACTTAGATTTCTAACTTAAGATCTAGCTATTGAAAGAGGCAGGTTATAGTAGTGACTCTCTAACCAGTTGATTAGACAATATTTTTCCATGGCATTATTTTGATATGAACATTTCATCTAAATAGTTCCAGGCCGATTCATTCAACAACAGAGATACTCTTTCTTTTCTCTATAATTTGCCACAACATTTTATTTGCCATACCAATTCTTTGTTTTTAGCATTAGATTTCATTAATTCATTATACAAACATCTTATGCAATTTAAAAGTATTTCTTGCTATTTATTATAGTTAATAGGACTATTATAATAACTTACTCAATTTCTTACTAATTTTCGACCCTTGTGGAGATGATACTTATTTATTATTTTATTACTTAATGACATGTACACTTGCAAAATTGCATTAGTTATTTACACGCAATAGTTGTGACATCCTTTAGTGGTATCATGACGTCGAGGACAATTTACCTGTTTTGAGTGTTTTCTAAAGTCACAACATAAGGTTCTGGTGTAGTGACATGTGTGCCAAGTCTTACTGTATTTGTAACAGTTCAGTTTTGACCCTAGTCGGAATAGTAATTTTGGGACTACAAATTCGAGTTAGAAAAATATTTTAATATTATTTTTCGTGCTTATTATAAGTGAATTGACATGTGTGAAAGTCTCGTGTGAAAATTTAGCTGTTTGTATGCTTAATTTGCAAAAATGACCTAATCGCGTAAAGTGCAAAAGCTGTGTGCTAGATGTTAAAAATGCCTATTTGACTTGGCTTTATAATTGTAAGGTCCTTATGTGGTTATTTGACCAAAATTATGATTAAATGACATTAGTGGACATTAGTTAATGGCATATTAATGTTGTAAAATGCATATTAAATAATATTATTATAAAAAAACTTGAAAAATAAGGCCATTATGTATGTTCATCCATTGAAGATAGAAAAGAAAACCTATGTTTGGAGAGCTTTAAGTTTTGGCACACACAAGGCTTAATTAAGGTATGAGTTTTGTTCAATTTTTGATAATTTCTACGTTTTTGTAATCGTTGCTTCGTATACTATCAAACCCATGTCTCAATTTCTGCTTTTGATGATGATTTTGAAATGTTCCATTGATGAAATTATGAGCTTTGTGATGTTAGTTGATGAATTATGAAAGCTTGATGTTGGGTTTACATGTTTTGTCTTTGGATTTTTTATGAAATTGAGTATCTTGGGCTAAATTGTAAAAATATTATTTTGAGGGACTAAAATGTGAAATAAATGAAAGTTATGGTTGCTAGGGACCATAGAAAGATTTGGCCAAGCCATTGTTTTGATGAATTTTTTGTATTTGGTGATTTTATGAAATATGGACTAAAGTGTTAAAATGTGAAAATGTGAGGGCTAATTTGTAAAGTACCCTAAATATATGTATATGGATCAAATTGAATGACTTGTTGAATAAAAGGATTAATTTTAAATACATATAGATCAAGAAAAGAGGAATTCAAACTTAGGCCAAGGAAAGTCGAAGGTTATAGAGTAGACAATCCGAGTCAACAATTTCGAGTACGAGGTAAGTTCGTACTTAAAACATGATGTTAAGTATATTTTGATGTTTTGATTATATATACATTGTATATATGTTTGGTTTGGATGAATATGATGATAAATCAATAGTATTTGGTACTAAGTGTGAGATTTATACTAGCTTTGGCTATATGAGGCACTAAGTGTGCGATACCGACTTAGCTTCGGCTAATTGAGATGGCACTAAGTGTCCGGAATCGTTCTAGCTTCGGCTAACTATTACAACACTAAGTGTGCAGATGTTCAAAGCACTAATAATTTATGGAAAGTCTTAAAATATGTAAATGAAATATGAGAATGAAAGTGAATAAGTACGGGAATATTTAGGTATGTACAATACCTATGTGGTAGATGATACTAAGTATATGAAGCTCATTGATTTCGTATGAAGATATGGATTATGTTGGTATAGATTTAATAGATGATTTAAGAATTTGTAAGTACTTATGTATTGATTATTTTTGGTACGAGCTTACTAAGCTTTTGAAATCTTACTTTGTGTGTGTTTGCATTATTTTATAGATATCGAAGCTATTGCATGCTCGGGGATCATCAAGGATCATCACCACACTATCGTATCTCATTTTGGTACTTTTGAAAATGTATATTTCTAAAGTATGGCATGTATAGGCTAGTAGTTGTTGAATTATGTTTTGTGATGTATATACTTAGCCATATGATTTGGCTAGTTGGTGTTTAAACTCATAGTTGATAATGGCTTATGGTATGTGAGGTTAATATGCAATTGTGTTATGTTTTAGTTGGTAAGTTTTGGTAAGTTTAGCTTGAGATTGAATGATGTATAGAAGGAAATGTTTTGGTATGATCTTATTTTACGTTGGCATGAATTGGTAAGGTTTATAAATAGGAAAATGGTTGATATTATTATGATATAAATGATGAATCTTTTGGCAAAAAATTGGCTGAAATGGTGATGCATATATGCTTGATTCTTTGCTTGTAGGTTGACTCAAATTTGGGGTGGAAAATTGGCTATTCAAAGGGCCTATTTTTGTCCACACAGGCAGAGACGTGGGTGTGTGTCTCAGCCATGTGCAGCACACAGCTATGCTGCATGGTCGTGTGTCCCCTAGGGTACCCTACAATTGTAAGTCAGGCCTGAACATAGCCAAAGCACACAGGCGTGTGGCTAGCTGTGTGGCTCAAGTCAGGCTCCACCACGGCTAAGGCACACGGGCGTATCTTGTAGCAGTGTGAGCAAGTCAGTAGCTATGCCCTGTTTTGACATGGCTTAGACACACAGGCATGTCTAAGGCCATGTGAGGCACACTGCCTGTTCATACAGGCATGTGACCTTTGAAAAGTTGAAAATTTTTATAAGTTCTGAAACATTTATATGTTATCAATTTAGTTTCGAATGCATGTTTAAGTATCGTATGCTCGATTTTATGTTCTTAATGAATGTGAATGAATGACATTTACTATAATGAATTGATATTTGATATACGAATATTCTGAATTGTGTTACGGGTTAAGAAATGCCTCCTAACCTATTCAGGCGACGGTTACGGGTTAGAGGTGTTACAGTATTCCCTTTGTGTTTCAAAGTCGTCACTTTCGTCACTTTCTTCTACATCGCCCTTTTCATTTACCAATATCACTTCAGTCTCCTTAGACTCCATATATATTTATATTGTAGTAACTGCATGTTGACAACTGTATTCATTGTTCCTCCAAAATAATATTTTACATGTTGTCCATTTACAAGGAAATTTTGTCCCACTTTTCCAATGAGTTCTATTGCTCCATGAGGCGTTACTTGGTTTATGGTATACGGACTTGTCCATCTTGATTTAAGTTTATTAGGAAATAATTTTAGCATGGAATTGAATAATAGAACTTTTTTTCCAGGCAAAAATTCTTATTTTTGAATTTTGCATCATACAAGAGTCTACTCCTTTCCTTGTACATCTTGGTGTTCTCATAAGCCATAAAACGTAATTCTTCCAATTCTTATAGTTGGAATAATCTTTCTTTCTTTTTCAATTTTGGATCTAATTTTAGTTCTTTGATTGCCCAATATGTTCTTTTTTCTAATTCAATTGGCAAATGGAAATTTTTTCCATTTACTAACTTGTAGGGAGACATACCTAATGGCATCTTATATGCTATCCTGTAAGCCTGTGACACCCCTAATTTGACCCTAGTCGAAAAGTGGTTTCGGGACCACAAAATCGAGTCATAAAAATAATTAACCGTCATAGTTGATGCTTATTATATGTATATATGCATGTGTGAAAATTTCATGTTTGAATTTTGTTAATTGTAAGTGAATTTTATTAAATAGGTCTTATGTGAGAAAATTTAGAAATGTGCTAGGCAAATGTAAAGTGGCCTTTTAATGCATGTTATGAAAATGATGGGTTTGCATGTCAAATTACCCAAAATTAGAGCTAGTGGCCGGCCATGCTATGGGGTGAAACATGTTGGAAACATGTTGTGTTAGTGTGTTATGTTAGAAAGAATAAAATAAGAGGTTAGTAATAAAGTAATGAAAAGAGAGGGGTGATGAAAACAAAGTTGTCTCATCCATGCCCCCCTCCATTACCGTGAATTGAAGGAAGAAAACAAAAGAAAAGAAAAAAATGTTCATCTTCTTCTCCTACCTCTCTCAAGCCAAAACTAACCAAGAAATGGAAGAAAACACACTTAAGGCATTCGGCCATCTTGTGTGGGGAATTAAGGTATGATATCATGTGTTTGGAATTTTTGTGAAGTTGAGTTTGTTTTGGTGCTCATAACATGACCCATGTGTTAATTTTTGAGTTTGTGTTGCAAGAAACATTTGGTTATGTCCTTATATGTCAAATTGATGATAAATTTTTGATATTTGGTGAATGAATATGGGTTTCGGTCATGGTAGATAACAAAGAATGTGGTTGTTGTTCTTGTTAATTTGGATGAATTTTTGGTGGATAGGTGCTTGAATCAAACAAATGATCATGTGTGTACACTAGGTGCTAGTTGAGAAGAATCAGTCACTATATTGGAGGCCATTGCTGAATATGAATTTAGTTATTGAGAGTGATGAATGTGTTTTGAGTTGATGGAATAAAAGAATGCTTAAAGATGTGTCACAACAAATTATATGTTAAGCTAAGGTTGTTAAATTATCAATCTTTCTTCCTAGCCGAATATGTGTTTATAAAGTTGAGTTGTTAAATAGATTTTGAAGTTAGCCCATGTATTTATTTTTGAATTTAAGAAGAACGATACAATCGGCTATGAAATTAGCTAAATTGAATAGGTATGTTTAATGATATGCTTAGTATAATGTATGATCTTATAACTCGGTTTGGTATTGAGATAAAGGTTAGATGTATGATTGGATTTTGGTATGTGTTAAATTGGTCAATCAAAGATTAAATGATATGTGATTGCCAAATGTGATTGTTAAGTGAATAATATTAGTTAAGTACTTAAGCAAATCTATTGTTTTACTTAAGCTTAAGAGCAAAGAGGATCAAAGTCGGATAGGGGAAAAGAGAAAGTAAACGAATAGCCGTGGACATCTAATCGTCGACCACTTCCGAGGTAAGTTTTAAGTGATTAAACGTTGAGTAAATTCAATCATAATAGGACATAATGAGTTGATTTAATAAGATATGATGTGGCCATGATATGTCTTAAACTCAAATGGTAAGTTCACAAGCGTTTGGACTTGAAAATTTAAGAGCAAATTGTAATAATTTGCTTTGGACAGCAGCAGTAACGTGATTTTAGAAAATCACTATAAATTGTTGGTGTGGAATTATAGGCTGAATAAAATATGTAGTCAAATCTTAGTTAGTCTAGTTTCTTATAAAAGAGACCGTGGAAGCAAAGAAATTTCCTATAAGGAGATATTTAAAGTTGTGTGGGACAGTGTCAGAATGACTCTGAAATCCCCTGTTCTGTTTTTGGAAAATCATTATAATTTGTACAAAAATGGTTATAAGATAAGATTTATATGCTTAGACTCCTTAATGAGTCTAGTTTCAAATGAAATCAAATAGAACACATTATGAATTCTGTACAATGAAAAATTTGATTCGTAGTGAAGAATTGTCAGATTAGTCAAATAGTGAAATAGGGGAAACTTTAAGAAAAATCTGGTATTTATTGGCCAAATATAAAATTCTGGAAATTATATGGATGGAAGATATACGAGTCTATATTCAGGGAAAATTAACGGCAAGTGATTTGGAGTTTTGTAGCTCCAGTTATAAATAATTTAGTGACTATTGCTCAGGAAAACAGCTCGTATTGAATATGTGATTTTGTTGTAAACATGGATAAAACTTGTTTTAGTTGCTCATAAGCTATTGATTAAACCCATACGTGAATTCTAAATCGTGATATTGTAAAACGATATATGAGTGTTAGACGGATCTTTGATATTAAAATTTGTGAAATTGTAAGTTTATGAGTATTCGAATATGAAATGATAGTATGGCGTGAAATTGAATTATTCATTGGAAAATGATTGATGTAGATTCGGCCAAGACAAAGTGTATACATGATAGTATATGTGGTATGTGAAGTATATTTGGATAATTGTGATGTGAATACATGAAAATTTATATTTTGATTTAAGATTTTATGTGATGAATGTGGATGAGTATATATGAGATAAGGCCGAATGGCCAATGTGATGAATGTGAACTTGCATATATGTGATAAGGCCGAATGGCCAATGTGATGAATGTGAGCATGCATATGTGTGATAAGGCCGAATGGCCAATGTGGTGAATATGAACATGCATATATGTGGTAAAGCCGAATGGCTAATGTGAAATATATATGAGATATGTATATGTGGTAAAGTCGAATGGCTAATGTGAAATATGTATGAGATATGCATACGTGGTAAAGCCGAATGGTCAATGTGAAATATATATATGAGATATGTATATGTGGTAAAGCCGAATGGCTAGTGTGAAATATGTAGGCGATGTGCGTATATTGTGGCCGAACGACCAAATGTGAAAGGTGTGTATTATTAGATATTTGATGAGGCAAATGATTTACAAATATGACAGTCGATGTGAATGTTGTAACATTTGATTAAATGTACATTAAACTTGGAAAAATATTCCGGATGAGACCCGATGACTACGTGTGGAGATTATGTCCGGGTAAGACCCGATGACAACGTGTGGGGATTATGTCC
Source organism: Gossypium hirsutum (assembly GCF_007990345.1). NCBI lineage: Eukaryota > Viridiplantae > Streptophyta > Magnoliopsida > Malvales > Malvaceae > Gossypium > Gossypium hirsutum. Next base: position 39,669,157 of record NC_053424.1, read on the forward strand.
GGGTAAGACCCGATGACTACGTGTGGGGAGTATGTCCGGGTAAGACCCGATGACTACATGTGGAGATTTTGTCCGGGTAAGAACCGATAACTTCTTGTGGAGATTTCGTCTGAGCTAAAGGTCTCGCCGATAATCCGAGTAGAGGTTAAAGCTATAAGACTTCGTAATAAGAATTGCTTATAAATATATTCAATGTGAAAGGTTAAACAGGTATGTACTCCAAGTTTATATGTGAGCTTGATTTGAACTAAATCATAAGGTAGTTATGTGATGCATACGAGAGCAATCTATGAGACTATTCCTATGATTATTTGACATCGGATCAGTGTGAAAGGTTATGTGAAATCATACGATATATCTATGTCACATGAGCTCACTTCTATGTGAAAGTTTATCTGGCTATTGTATATGATGAGATGTGCATATTCGGTAAAGGGATGGTATGCCCGAAGGAAGAGTGAAATAAAAATACGAACAACTATGTTATAATTTGATTGTTATCTGTTGACACTGCTTAAAACTTACTAAGCATTGTAATGCTTACTCCGTTTACTCTGTTTCCTCTGTTTTATAGATCTCATTGCGAAGCTACAGGCTTGGGGATCGTCAGCAACTAGTCACACTATACTATCCACCGCTTGTTACTGTTATGTTTAGAATTATTTTATGGCATGCATAGAATAGACTAGTGGTGGAAGATTATTTTTGGTTAATGTATATAAGCCATGCGAAAATGGCATCTTTTGAATGTTTACTTAGTGAAGTTTAAATTTTACCTCTGGCTGTGCTTAGTACTTATTTAAATGAACGATCTTTATTTCCAGAAAAAGTTCAAAATTTTACTGTTCTGATATGAGTTACAAGTCCGGTAATGCCCCTTACCTATTCTGGCGACGGTTACGGGATAGGGGTGTTACATCTTATTGGTATCAGAGCTACGGTTTAGCCGATTCTAGGACTAACGTAGCACGCGTGAGTCTATTTATACATGCCATAAAGTGATAAAATGATAGTGTGATGATTTTTGACTATTAAAATGTGTTTGCTGTATTGTAATGAATCTTGATCCCGATCGAGCTGTAGCAAGCTTCTGACTATGAGAATTTGCGATATAACTTCACTTAGATATGCCTAAATTATTAAGTTGATCAGGTACGTATCATGTACTCGTATTTGAATTTTGATTTGGATTGAATTATAAGGGTATAAGTGATGCAATTTTGAAAGAGTGTTATGACTATAAATGTGATTTTTGTATGTGGCTATGGAACTGGAAGTTGAATGGTCGATAAGCATGTTGTGTTTGTATTCAAGTAATGTAAATGATATACTAATGTGTATTGCTATATGTGTATATGTACATGAGAATTGAGAGTGATATATCTGGGCTATATGTGTATATGTACATAAGAATTGAGACTGATATATCCGGGCTAAGTCCCGAAGAGCATTCGTGCTAGTGATATATCCAGGCTAAGTCCCGAAGAGCATTCGTGCTAGTGATATATCCGGGCAAAGTCCCGAAGAGCATTCGTGCTAGTGATGTATCCGGGCTAAGTCCCGAAGAGCATTCGTGCTAGTGATATATCCGGGCTAAGTCCCGAAGAGCATTCGTGCTAGTGATGTATCTGGACTAAGTCCCGAAGAGCATTCGTGCTAGTGATGTATCCGGGCTAAGTCCCGAAGAGCATTCGTGCTAGTGATGTATCCGGGCTAAGTCCCGAAGAGCATTCGTGCTAGTGATGTATCCGGACTAAGTCCCGAAGAGAATTCGTGCTAGTGATGTATCCGGGCTAAGTTCCAAAGAGCATTCGTGCTAGTGATATATCCGTGCTAAATCCCGAAGAGCAATCATGCTGGTGACGTGTATTCGGGCTTCGTGCCTAGTAGGCTTCGTGCCGGTAATTTGAGCAAAGTTTAAGTGTTCATTACTATACAGATTCAAATTTAAATGAGATGATATGTTTAAAAGTGTACATACATGATGTTTATAGACTTGGTTAAGTCATTTCATGTGTAATAACGAATGAATAAGAGCACTATGTGTATGAATGATTAGAGGCACTGTGTGTGTGCGAATTCCTTTAACCGAGCACTATGGGTGCGAGATCAGTCAGTGGGCACTAAGTGTGTGAAGTGGAATTCATGTAAGACCTCGTCTGGGACGAAGGCATTGATTTGAGATAGTGTGTAAGACCATGTCTGGGACATGGCATCGGCTCGATATGTGAGAATATGTAAGACCATATCTAGGATATGGCATTGTAAGAGCTATATGTGCTTAATGAGTATCCGTAATGATTTCGAATGATTCAACGGGTATATTTAAGATGATAAATAAAGTAAGATCAGAATAAGTGATACAGGTATGTATGGAAGGTATGTGAAAATCAAATGAAAGTAAAAATTTGTGAGTTCATATTATATTATGTTATGTATACTAAATAAGTGAATACGTAAAAAGATGGTGGATATGTTGTTAAGAAATGAATTCATGTTATAAATGTGTTACGAATTTAGTTTATGGAATGCTTGGTATATGAAGTCATATGTGCTATTGCTAAATGACCCCTATTTTTTTGTTAATCATATTCAAGAAATTATTTCGATTAAGTTCGACATTTGAAAGTCTGTAAGAATTTTTGATGAATGCTGATAATTTTGGATATATGGGTTATGTACTAAAATAAATCCCATGCCGGTATACTATATGAGGCTTTATGCCAAATCGATTGTATACGGGTATCGTTAACGGTGATTGAATGTGCTAAATGAATTCAATGTTCAGGTATGTGGAAGTTGATTTTCTGTTGGAAATAGGTTAAGTTGAATAGTGAGATATGATGGAGTTATAAAGGATATTTATTGGGATGTTTGAGTATATGTGTACTTTCGGTCAGGTTACAGCTTATACATGAATGAAAATGTGGGTTACTAATATGTGGGTTGATGACGTGAATTATACATGTTAATATGTGCTTAATATGTGTTTGAAATGCATTTGTGAATTAAATTAAGTGATTATTGCTTATGAAATCAAGAAAATGAGATATATGTGCATACTTGTAGAAATGTTTATGTGTATTGCTATATGTGTATTGCTATATGTGTATATGTACATAAGAATTGAGAGTGATATATCCGGGCTAAGTCCCGAAGAGCATTCGTGCTAGTGATATATCCAGGCTAAGTCCCGAAGAGCATTCGTGCTAGTGATATATCCGGGCAAAGTCCCGAAGAGCATTCGTGCTAGTGATGTATCCGGGCTAAGTCCCGAAGAGCATTCGTGCTAGTGATATATCCGGGCTAAGTCCCGAAGAGCATTCGTGCTAGTGATGTATCCAGACTAAGTCCCGAAGAGCATTCGTGCTAGTGATGTATCCGGGCTAAGTCCCGAAGAGCATTCGTGCTAGTGATGTATCCGGGCTAAGTCCCGAAGAGCATTCGTGCTAGTGATGTATCCGGACTAAGTCCCGAAGAGAATTCGTGCTAGTGATGTATCCGGGCTAAGTTCCGAAGAGCATTCGTGCTAGTGATATATCCGTGCTAAATCCCGAAAAGCAATCATGCTGGTGACGTGTATTCGGGCCTTCGTGCCTAGTAGGTTTCGTGCCGGTAATTTGAGCAAAGTTTAAGTGTTCATTACTATACAGATTCAAATTTAAATGAGATGATATGTTTAAAAGTGTACATACATGATGTTTATAGACTTGGTTAAGTCATTTCATGTGTAATAACGAATGAATAAGAGCACTATGTGTATGAATGATTAGAGGCACTGTGTGTGTGCGAATTCCTTTAACCGAGCACTATGAGTGCGAGATCGGTCAGTGGGCACTAAGTGTGTGAAGTGGAATTCATGTAAGACCTCGTCTGGGACGAAGGCATTGATTTGAGATAGTGTGTAAGACCATGTCTGGGACATGGCATCGGCTCGATATGTGAGAATATGTAAGACCATATCTAGGATATGGCATTGTAAGAGCTATATGTGCTTAATGAGTATCCGTAATGATTTCGAATGATTCAACGGGTATATTTAAGATGATAAATAAAGTAAGATCAGAATAAGTGATACAGGTATGTACAGAAGGTATGTGAAAATCAAATGAAAGTAAAAATTTGTGAGTTCATATTATATTATGTTATGTATACTAAATAAGTGAATACGTAAAAAGATGGTGGATATGTTGTTAAGAAATGAATTCATGTTATAAATGTGTTACGGATTTAGTTTATGGAATGCTTGGTATATGAAGTCCTATGTGCTATTGCTAAATGACCCCTATTTTTTTTGTTAATCATATTCAAGAAATTATTTCGATTAAGTTCGACATTTGAAAGTCTGTAAGAATTTTTGATGAATGCTGATAATTTTGGATATATGGGTTATGTACTAAAATAAATCCCACGCCGGTATACTATATGAGCTTTATGCCAAATCGATTGTATACGGGTATCGTTAACGGTGATTGAATGTGCTAAATGAATTCAATGTTCAGGTATGTGGAAGTTGATTTTTTGTTGGAAATAGGTTAAGTTGAATAGTGAGATATGATGGAGTTATAAAGGATATTTATTGGGATGTTTGAGTATATGTGTACTTTCGGTCAGGTTACAGCTTATACATGAATGAAAATGTGGGTTACAAATATGTGGGTTGATGATGTGAATTATACATGTTAATATGTGCTTAATATGTGTTTGAAATGCATTTGTGAATTAAATTAAGTGATTATTGCTTATGAAATCAAGAAAATGAGATATATGTGCATACTTGTAGAAATGTTTATGTATTTGTTTTAAGATAAGAAAATGATTTTATAGATCGATGCGAAATCAATAATGAATTACAATTGCTATCGATGAGCTAATGTTTATATGAATATAATTCAATAAGAGGACGTTATCCTAAACTATGCTTCGGTAGAAATTTTCGGGGACGAAAATCCCTAAAGGGGGAAGAGTTGTGACACCCCTAATTTGACCCTAGTCGAAAAGTGGTTTCGGGACCACAAAATCGAGTCATAAAAATAATTAACCGTCATAGTTGATGCTTATTATATGTATATATGCATGTGTGAAAATTTCATGTTTGAATTTTGTTAATTGTAAGTGAATTTTATTAAATAGGACTTATGTGAGAAAATTTAGAAATGTGCTAGGCAAATGTAAAGTGGCCTATTAATGCATGTTATGAAAATGATGGGTTTGCATGTCAAATTACCCAAAATTAGAGCTAGTGGCCGGCCATGCTATGGGGTGAAACATGTTGGAAACATGTTGTGTTAGTGTGTTGTGTTAGAAAGAATAAAATAAGAGGTTAGTAATAAAGTAATGAAAAGAGAGGGGTGATGAAAACAAAGTTGTCTCATCCATGCCCCCCTCCATTGCCGTGAATTGAAGGAAGAAAAGAAAAGAAAGAAAAAAATGTTCATCTTCTTCTCCTACCTCTCTCAAGCCAAAACTAACCAAGAAATGGAAGAAAGCACACTTAAGGCATTCGACCATCTTGTGTGGGGAATTAAGGTATGATATCATGTGATTCTTTTGGAATTTTTGTGAAGTTGAGTTTGTTTTGGTGCTCATAACATGACCCATGTGTTAATTTTTGAGTTTGTGTTGCAAGAAACATTTGGTTATGCCCTTATATGTCAAATTGATGATAAATTTTTGATATTTGGTGAATGAATATGGGTTTCGGTCATGGTAGATAACAAAGAATGTGGTTGTTGTTCTTGTTAATTTGGATGAATTTTTGGTGGATAGGTGCTTGAATCAAACAAATGATCATGTGTGTACACTAGGTGCTAGTTGAGAAGAATCGGTCACTATATTGGAGGCCATTGCCGAATATGAATTTAGTTATTGAGAGTGATGAATGTGTTTTGAGTTGATGGTATAAAAGAATGCTTAAAGATGTGTCACAACAAATTATATGTTAATCTAAGGTTGTTAAATTATCAATCTTTCTTCCTAGCTGAATATGTGTTTATAAAGTTGAGTTGTTAAATAGATTTTGAAGCTAGCCCATGTATTTATTTTGAATTTAAGAAGAACGATACAATCGGCTATGAAATTAGCTAAACTGAATAGGTATGTTTAATGATATGCTTAGTATAATGTATGATCTTATAACTCGGTTTGGTATTGAGATAAAGGTTAGATGTATGATTGGATTTTGGTATGTGTTAAATTGGTCAATCAAAGATTAAATGATATGTGATTGCCAAATGTGATTGTTAAGTGAATAATATTAGTTAAGTACTTAAGAAAATCTATTGTTTTACTTAAGCTTAAGAGCAAAGAGGGTCAAAGTCGGATAGGGGAAAAGAGAAAGTAAACGAATAGCCGTGGACATCTAATCGTCGACCACTTCCGAGGTAAGTTTTAAGTGATTAAACGTTGAGTAAATTCAATCATAATAGGACATAATGAGTTGATTTAATAAGATATGATGTGGCCATGATATGTCTTAAACTCAAATGGTAAGTTCACAAGCGTTTGGACTTGGAAATTTAAGAGCAAATTGTAATAATTTGCTTTGGACAGCAGCAGTAACGTGATTTTAGAAAATCACTATAAATTGTTGGTGTGGAATTATAGGCTGAATAATATATGTAATCAAAGCTTAGTTAGTCTAGTTTCTTATAAAAGATACCGTGGAAGCAAAGAAATTTCCTATAAGGAGATATTTAAAGTTGTGTGGGACAGTGTCAGAATGACTCTGAAATCCCCTGTTCTGTTTTTGGAAAATCATTATAATTTGTACAAAAATGGTTATAAGATAAGATTTATATGCTTAGACTCCTTAATGAGTCTAGTTTCAAATGAAATCAAATAGAACAGATTATGAATTCTGTACAATGAAAAATTTGATTCGTAGTTAAGAATGGTCAGATTAGTCAAATAGTGAAACAGGGGAAATTTTAAGAACAATCTGGTATTGATTGGCCAAACCTAAAATTCTGGAAATTATATGGATGGAAGATATACGAGTCTATATTCAGGGAAAATTAACGGCAAGTGATTTGGAGTTTTGTAGCTCCAGTTATAAATAATTTAGTGACTATTGCTCAGGAAAACAGCTCGTAGTGAATATGAGGATTTTGTTGTAAACATGGATAAAACTTGTTTTAGTTGCTCATAAGCTATTGATTAAACCCATACGTGAATTATAAATCGTGATATTGTAAAATGATATATGAGTGTTAGACGGATCTTTGATATTAAAATTTGTGAAATTGTAAGTTTATGAGTATTCGAATATGAAATGATAGTATGGCGTGAAATTGAATTATTCATTGGAAAATGATTGATGTAGATTCGGCCAAGACAAAGTGTATACATGATAGTATATGTGGTATGTGAAGTATATTTGGATAATTATGATGTGAATACAAGAAAATTTATATTTTGATTTAGGATTTTATGTGATGAATGTGAATGAGTATATATGAGATAAGGCCGAATGGCCAATGTGATGAATGTGAACATGCATATATGTGATAAGGCCGAATGGCCAATGTGATGAATGTGAGCATGCATATGTGTGATAAGGCCGAATGGCCAATGTGGTGAATATGAACATGCATATATGTATGAGACTATTCCTATGATTATGTGACATCGGATCAGTGTGAAAGGTTATGTGAAATCATACGATATATCTATGTCACATGAGCTCACTTTTATGTGAAAGTTTATCTGCCTATTGTATATGATGAGATGTGCATATTCAGTAAAGGGATGGTATGCCCGAAGGAAGAGTGAAATAAAAATACGAACAACTATGTTATAATTTGATTGTTATCTGTTGGCACTGCTTAAAACTTACTAAGCATTGTATTGCTTACTTCGTTTACTCTGTTTCCTCTGTTTTATAGATCTCATTGCGAAGCTACAGGCTCGTGGATCGTCAGCAACTAGTCACACTATCACTATCCACCGCTTGTTACTGTTATGTTTAGAATTATTTTATGGCATGCATAGAATAGACTAGTGGTGGAAGAATATTTTTGGTTAATGTATATAAGCCATGCGAAAATGGCATCTTTTGAATGTTTATTTAGTGAAGTTTAAATTTTACCTCTGGCTGTGCTTAGTACTTATTTAAATAAACGATCTTTATTTCCAGAAAAAGTTCAAAATTTTACTGTTCTGATATGAGTTACAAGTCCGGTAATGCCCCTTACCTATTCTGGCGACGGTTACGGGATAGGGGTGTTACATCTTATTGGTATCAGAGCTACGGTTTAGTCGATTCTAGGACTAACATAGCACGCGTGAGTCTATTTATACATGCCATAAAGTGATAAAATGATAGTGTGATGATTTTTGACTATTAAAATGTGTTTGCTGTATTGTAATGAATCTTGATTCCAATCGAGCTGTAGCAAGCTTCTGACTATGAGAATTTGCGATATAACTTCACTTAGATATGCCTAAATTATTAAGTTGATCAGGTACTATCATGTACTCGTATTTTAATTTCGATTTGGATTGAATTATAAGGGTATAAGTGATGCAATTTTGAAAGAGTGTTATGACTAGAAATGTGATTTTTGTATGTGGCTATGGAACTGGAAGTTGAATGGTCGATAAGCATGTTGTGTTTGTATTCAAGTAATGTAAATGATATACTAATGTGTATTGCTATATGTGTATATGTACATAAGAATTGAGAGTGATATATCCGGGCTAAGTCCCGAAGAGCATTCGTGCTAGTGATATATCCAGGCTAAGTCCCGAAGAGCATTCGTGCTAGTGATATATCCGGGCTAAGTCCCGAAGAGCATTCGTGCTAGTGATGTATCCGGACTAAGTCCCGAAGAGCATTCGTGCTAGTGATCTATCCGGGCTAAGTCCCGAAGAGCATTCGTGCTAGTGATGTATCCGGACTAAGTCCCGAAGAGCATTAGTGCTAGTGATGTATCCGGGCTAAGTTCCGAAGAGCATTCGTGCTAGTGATATATCCGTGCTAAATCCCGAAGAGCAATCATGCTGGTGACGTGTATTCGGGCCTTCGTGCCTAGTAGGCTTCGTACCGGTAATTTGAGCAAAGTTTAAGTGTTCATTACTATACGAATTCAAATTTAAATGAGATGATATGTTTAAAAGTGTACATACATGATGTTTATAGACTTGGTTAAGTCATTTAATGTGTAATAACGAATGAATAAGAGCACTATGTGTGTGAATGATTAGGGGCACTGTGTGTCTGCGAATTCCTTTAACCGAGTACTATGAGTGCGAGATTGGTCAGTGGGCACTAAGTGTGTGAAGTGGAATTCATGTAAGACCTCGTCTGGGACGAAGGCATTGATTTGAGATAGTGTGTAAGACCATGTCTGGGACATGGCATCGGCTCGATATGTGAGAATATGTAAGACCATATCTAGGATATGGCATTGTAAGAGCTATATGTGCTTAATGAGTATCCGTAATGATTTCGAATGATTCAACGGGTATATTTAAGATGATAAATAAAGTAAGATCAGAATAAGTGATACAGGTATGTATGGAAGGTATGTGAAAATCAAATGAAAGTAAAAATTTGTGAGTTCATATTATATTATGTTATGTATACTAAATAAGTGAATACGTAAAAAGATGGTGGATATGTTGTTAAGAAATGAATTCATGTTATAAATGTGTTACGAATTTAGTTTATGGAATGCTTGGTATATGAAGTCATATGTGCTATTGCTAAATGACCCCTATTTTTTTGTTAATCATATTCAAGAAATTATTTCGATTAAGTTCGACATTTGAAAGTCTGTAAGAATTTTTGATGAATGCTGATAATTTTGGATATATGGGTTATGTACTAAAATAAATCCCATACCGGTATACTATATGAGGCTTTATGCCAAATCGATTGTATATGGGTATCGTTAACGGTGATTGAATGTGCTAAATGAATTCAATGTTCAGGTATGTGGAAGTTGATTTTCTGTTGGAAATAGGTTAAGTTGAATAGTGAGATATGATGGAGTTATAAAGGATATTTATTGGGATGTTTGAGTATATGTGTACTTTCGGTCAGGTTACAGCTTATACATGAATGAAAATGTGGGTTACAAATATGTGGGTTGATGACGTGAATTATACATGTTAATATGTGTTTGAAATGCATTTGTGAATTAAATTAAGTGATTATTGCTTATGAAATCAAGAAAATGAGATATATGTGCATACTTGTAGAAATGTTTATGTATTTGTTTTAAGATAAGAAAATGATTTTATAGATCGATGCGAAATCAATAATGAATTACAATTGCTATCGATGAGCTAATGTTTATATGAATATAATTCAATAAGAGGACGTTATCCTAAACTATGCATCGGTAGAAATTTTCGGGGACGAAAATTCCTAAAGGGGGGAAGAGTTGTGACACCCCTAATTTGACCCTAGTCAAAAAATGGTTTCGGGACCACAAAATCGAGTTATAAAAATAATTAACCGTCATAGTTGATGCTTATTATATGTATATATGCATGTGTGAAAATTTCATGTTTGAATTTTGTTAATTGTAAGTGAATTTTATTAAATAGGACTTATGTGAGAAAATTTAAAAATGTGCTAGGCAAATGTAAAGTGGCCTATTAATGCATGTTATGAAAATGATGGGTTTGCATGTCAAATTACCCAAAATAGAGCTAGTGGCCGGCCATGCTATGGGGTGAAACATGTTGGAAACATGTTGTGTTAGTGTGTTATGTTAGAAAGAATAAAATAAGAGGTTAGTAATAAAGTAATGAAAAGAGAGGGGTGATGAAAACAAAGTTGTCTCATCCATGCCCCCCCTCCATTGCCGTGAATTGAAGGAAGAAAACAAAAGAAAAGAAAAAAATGTTCATCTTCTTCTCCTACCTCTCTCAAGCCAAAACTAACCAAGAAATGGAAGAAAGCACACTTAAGGCATTCGGCCATCTTGTGTCGGGAATTAAGGTATGATATCATGTGATTCTTTTGGAATTTTTGTGAAGTTCAGTTTGTTTTGGTGCTCATAACATGACCCATGTGTTAATTTTTGAGTTTGTGTTGTAAGAAACATTTGGTTATGCCCTTATATGTCAAATTGATGATAAATTTTTGATATTTGGTGAATGAATATGGGTTTCGGTCATGGTAGATAACAAAGAATGTGGTTGTTGTTCTTGTTAATTTGGATGAATTTTTGGTGGATAGGTGCTTGAATCAAACAAATGATCATGTGTGTACACTAGGTGCTAGTTGAGAAGAATCGGTCACTATATTGGAGGCCATTGCCGAATATGAATTTATTTATTGAGAGTGATGAATGTGTTTTGAGTTGATGGAATAAAAGAATGCTTAAAGATGTGTCACAACAAATTATATGTTAATCTAAGGTTGTTAAATTATCAATCTTTCTTCCTAGCTGAATATGTGTTTATAAAGTTGAGTTGTTAAATAGATTTTGAAGCTAGCCCATGTATTTATTTTTGAATTTAAGAAGAACGATACAATCGGCTATGAAATTAGCTAAACTGAATAGGTATGTTTAATGATATGCTTAGTATAATGTATGATCTTATAACTCGGTTTGGTATTGAGATAAAGGTTAGATGTATGATTGGATTTTGGTATGTGTTAAATTGGTCAATCAAAGATTAAATGATATGTGATTGCCAAATGTGATTGTTAAGTGAATAATATTAGTTAAGTACTTAAGAAAATCTATTGTTTTACTTAAGCTTAAGAGCAAAGAGGATCAAAGTCGGATAGGGGAAAAGAGAAAGTAAACGAATAGCCGTGGACATCTAATCGTCGACCACTTCTGAGGTAAGTTTTAAGTGATTAAACGTTGAGTAAATTCAATCATAATAGGACATAATGAGTTGATTTAATAAGATATGATGTGGCCATGATATGTCTTAAACTCAAATGGTAAGTTCACAAGCATTTGGACTTGGAAATTTAAGAGCAAATTGTAATAATTTGCTTTGGACAGCAGCAGTAATGTGATTTTAGAAAATCACTATAAATTGTTGGTGTGGAATTATAGGCTGAATAAAATATGTAATCAAAGCTTAGTTAGTCTAGTTTCTTATAAATTTTACCTCTGGCTGTGCTTAGTACTTATTTAAATGAACGATCTTTATTTCAAGAAAAAGTTCAAAATTTTACTGTTCTAATATGAGTTACAAGTCCGGTAATGCCCCTTACCTATTCTGGCGACGGTTACGGGATAGGGGTGTTACAAAGCCCATAATGCATCGTCCAATATTTGCTGCCCATTCTTTCTTATTTGGGTTTACTGTTTTCTCTAGAATTTGTTTGATCTCTCAATTAGATACCTCTATTTGACCATTATCCTGATGGTGGTATGTTGTTGTCATTTGATGTCGTATACTGTACTTGGCCAAAGCGACTTCGAATTGTTTACTAAAAAAATGGGATCCTTTGCCACTTACCAATGCATGTGGGGTTCAAATCTAGCAAAAATATTTTTCCTCAAGAACTTAACTACTGATTTTTTGTCATTAATGGGTAAGGCCACAACTTCTACCCATTTTGAGACATAGTCAAGAGCTAATAAAATGTACTAGTTCTTGAAAAAACTCGAGAATGGCCCCATGAAGTCAATCCCCCAAACGTTGAATACCTCTACTTGAATTATCCTTACTTGTGGCATTTCATCCCTTTTTGATATACTCCCAATTCTTTAACATCTGTCATATTTTTGTACAAATTCATATATGTCTTTGTTCATGGTTGGCCAATAGAATCCTAATTGGAGTACTTTTTAGGCCATTCTTTTTCCGCCAAAATGTCCTTCACATGGGGATGTATGACATCCTTGTAGAATATCGGCTACTTCTTCTTCTGTTACACATCTTCTTACCAATTGATCGGCACACTGTTGTAAAACATATGGATCTTCCCATATATAATTTTTCGCTTCATGCAGGATCCTTTTCTTTTGTTTCCATGAAAATTGTGGTGGAAAGACGCCCTTAGAAATATAGTTTACATAATCAACACACCATAGAGTACCATTATTTCTGAACCTTGTTTTGTGGATATCTACTCTGAATAACTGTTCATCAACAAAAGTCTATTTTATTTCTTCAGATTCCAATCGTTCTAGGTCATTCTCTATTTTGGATCAATGGTCTGCAATTTGATTTTTTGTTTCTTTTCTGTCCATCATCCATAAATTGAATTCTTGAAGCAACAATACCCATCTCATTAATCTATCTTTTGTTTCCTTTCTCTTCAGAACATATTTCAATACTAAATGATCAGTGTAAATATAAACCCTGTCTGCCTTCAAATACGGCTGTAATTTTTCACAAGAAAGCACAACGACAAGCATTTCCTTTTTAATTTAAGTGGAATTACATTGTGTTGAATTGACTGTTTTGCTTGCACAATGAATAGCTCCGAATAGGTTATTTCTTTTTTGTCTCAGTATTGCCCCTATAGCATAGTCATTAGCATCGTACATTATAACAAAAGGTTCTGGCCAGCTAGGAGTAATAATTATAGGTGCAGAAATAAGTTTTTCTTTTAGTACCTCGAAAGCTTTGATGCATTCCTGGTCAAAGACGAATTGTGTCTTTTTTTGAAATAGTTGATTCAACGGCTTAGAGATATGAGCAAAATCTTTTATAAATCGCCTGTAGAACCTAACGTGGCCAAGCAAATTTTTCACTCCCAGAATTATTGTAGGATTTGGAATGTTCTTAATAACCTTAATCTTAGCTTTGTCAACTTCTAGGCTCTTTCTTGATATTTGATGCCTAAAACCTGTAACACCCCAAAAATCCTTAATGTTTATTTCCGTATGTTTGTGTTACACAAATGGATGTCTGCTTCAATGGTTAAGTGTTCTAGGAAGAGTCTGAGAAGTCTTGGGTTCAAGCCTTAGCTTTTGCGAAAGTTTTATTTTTAATATGAATAAACCCTATCTCTAGTCAGCAGGCTTATTAGTAAATGTGGGTATTTTATGCCAGAAAGGGCCTGTTGGTCTAGGGGATAAGTGGTGTGTTACTGTAACCTAAGGTCTAGAGGTTGAGTCCTGCTATGCACAAGGGGCGTGTTTTATTTTGCTGCTAAGGCTGTGTGGGAGTTTTAGTCAACCTGAACTACTGAAGTGTTGTAGTGGGCTTTGAATTAAGTGGTTGAGGGAGGACTGGACGGTATGGAGGGGTTTAGGGAGGAAAATATGGGATTTTGAAGGGAATGGGAGTGTTGGTGCCGAATTTGAACTCCTAGCTGCCAGGATTTCGGTTTTGGTTGGTTGTTCTCTCCATTTTCGGTTTCTGTCAGCCTTTTTCCCCATTGTGCCAAATTTTTCTTTTAGGTTTTTGCTACTTCTCAGTCTTTTTATTTTTACTCTTCTTGCCGTCGATTATTGTTAGGGTTGTTGACTGATTGCTTCTTCTTTTCCCTCTCTCAATCGGTTCTTAACAATCACCTTTTCCCTGTATGCTTTGGTCGAATACTACTTCTTTCCCTCTCTCTTGTCTTTCGATTTTTGGACAAATCCCTCTTCTCATTTTGCATGCATTCCTGTCAATTTTCCCTTCTCTGTTTCTTCCTCTTTTCCTCTAGCAGGCTGTGCATCTTCTTGCACATATCGGTGGCCGAATATTGATAGGTAAATTCTATGCTTTACTTCTGTACCTTTTGGCTTTTCTCTTTTCTGAGCACCATTTCTCCTCTTTTCATCTTCTTGTCGTTACCCCATCTGTTTACTTTTTTAGTTCAATCCTCCTCTTCGGTTCTTGGTTCGCTGCATCACCGAATTACGTTCTGCTCTGTCATTGTTGGTAAGTGTTTTAGGTATTGTTCTAATGAATCATAGGTTACTGAATGAAAGTGGTGTTGAGTGGTAAGTGCAGTTCAGCCAAGATTGAATTACAATCCAAGTATAGGTTTAATAAAAAGGTTATGTCTTTCTTGTAGGTGGAGATCAAGGTTAATTGGTGCATCTCCTAAGAACCAAGGGTGCGATTTCGATTGATTTTCGGTAAGGAAGTGGCTATTGTGATCTATTTGAAACTCCTTAAATTTCATTTCATATATGAGTTAGGTAACTGATTAAATGGCGTTTTTATTAAATTTAGGTATAGGAGTATTCGAAGTGCAGTTAACTTCAAATCACATCAGGTGTGTACAAATGGAACTCCGATTATAAAAATCGACAAAAGCCGAAATGAGTGAATGTCGATGCCACATGGGCATGCTCGCGACCATGTAGGTGGGCCATGTGATTAAACATGGGCATATTGTCGACATGGCCGCCTATGAGCAATTTCGTGGGTTGAGGCTGTATTGGGCCTAACTGGGCCGTGTGGGCCCCACACGAGTAAACTACATGGACAAGTGGAAATTATTGCTCTAGGCTGTGTAATACACACAGCTAAGGCCATTATGGGCCGTGTGGGCCCACATGGGCCCGCAATATGGGCCTTGGGCCCATTTTTACTATTGGACTGTTAATGTTGCATGGGTCACCCAAGATGACTGTGGACCTACTATTGGGTCGGTAAGTTTACCTAGAACCCCTAATTAATGAAATGACTATTATGCCCCTATGTGGTAAAATGACTGATTTGCCCTTATTGATGTATGATTGTATTTAAGCATGCCATTTTAGACACATTGAGTACATGTATGATATTATGACATGACATTACACGATGCATGATGTGTGGCATGGGGTACTGTACTGTACTGTACACAGTTTTATTATGATTGGAGGAGGTGTACTGTACTGGCAGCTCTGCTGCAAATATTGTTTAGTTCTACAATCGATACTACTTGGAGTGTAGGGATGGGTCGGTTGATTATATCCCTACATGGAGTGCAGGGTTGGATGGAGATGGAGTGTAGAAGCTGGTTGGGTAGGATCTCTTGATTGCATATCTGTACCGTTACTGTCACTGAGATGGGCTCAGGACCAAACTGATACTTATACTATAATGGGCAAGGCCCTAACTGAGAGTGAACCATTACTGGATTGGGCTTAGGCCCAGACTGTATATGTTTACTGTTTGGTTATTAGATATAAGATTACACACTAAGTTTTCATAACTCACCCATCTGTTTACCTATACAAGTAATCCCCAGTCTTAGGCGGATCAGTGCTGCGAGGGACTTAAAGGTGACCACACAATCGCACATAATTTCTTGTTTGATTTTTAAATTATAACTAATTTTATTTTAGGTATTTTTATTGTAATAAGGCCTCTTTGGATTTTATTTTTAATTTGGGATATCTATTGGTTTTTGATTTAATATTGTTAGCAGTAGGAAAAGAAGCGGGTTTTCAAAAGATAAATGTTTTTCAAAGATACCACGAACATGCGACTGATTTTAAGAGCTTCTGCAAGAAATAACATTTTTAAAATAAAAATATAATAATGACGTTTTAATATGACTACCTTTTTTACAAACAACTCACATTTTGAAAGTGAACGAACATCTTAAAACATATTTAAGATCACACAAGAGATTAAATAGAAAAAAAGGGTTTTCAACAACATTCCATTTGACGAAAAACACTTTAATGTGACATCGCCAGATTCAGCCATAACGTCCAAGCCGGGTTTGGGGTGTTACATTTAGTGGTATCAGACCCAGGTTGCAAAACTCGACTGTGGATTTGGGTTTCTTTTAAAACTTGGATTTTCTAAAAGAACTATTTCAAATGATTTGAAGTATTTTGGAATGTTATACTGAATGTGTGGTACACCGAGTCTTTGGTGCCGATTCTGTAAGTCCTCTGAAACTATTTTTTGTTTAAACTGAAATGCTGAGACTACTGTAGGTAGTAAACTGTATTGAAATACTCTAGTTAGGGTAAACTAAAAACTATAATAAGACTGCGATCTACGAAAACAAACCCTGAAATATTGATACTATTTCCCATAAAATATTTGTTAATAAATACTAGAACTGTAAACTGATGCATAAAACTGTTATTACAGATAAAACGTAATTTGATAATGAGCACTAGAGGAACTCATGAAAGGGGTACAAGAGGCCGCAGGTAGGCCATAGAGGTGCTCGGGCTGGGTCCTCGTCATCTGGGCACATGCCTAATGTTGAAGCTAGGAAGGAACTGGTTTCACCTGTGACTGAGACTGGGTCTCATGATCATGCGGCTGGAGACGACGCACTGTCCCAAGCTATGTTACGGATTCTGGAAAGGGGTGCTGGACCCAATATTGGTGTTGTAGGTCGGGGGTCAGTTACGGAACGACTCCGGTCTAATTGAATTGAGATTTTTAGGGGTATTGCTAGAGTTGTCCCTAGTGTGTTTGAGTATTGGATTGAGGCCACAAAGAGGATCATGGATGATCTCGGCTACACCCCCGAGCAAAAACTAAAAGGTGTAGTCTCACTGCTAAGAGATGAGGCTTACCAGTGGTGGCTTACGGTTAAAGAGGGCACTCAGCTTGATCGACTGACCTGGGAATTTTTCAAGACTGATATTTAGGGAAAGTATATAGGTGTTAGTTATGTGGATGCCCGGAGGAGAGAGTTCCTGAATCTGACACAAGGGGATAAAATAGTGGTTGAATATGAGGATGAATTTTTGTGATTAAGCCGCTATGTACAAGGGATGGTGGCGACTGAGTACGAGCAGTGTGTTCGTTTCAAAGATGGCCTCAGGGATAGTTTATAGGTTTAAATAGCTCCACAGAGGGAGTGAGATTTTGCTGCTTTGGTTGATAAGGTGAAGATCACCTAGGAAGTAAAGCGCGCTGAGTGCCAGAACTGCGAAAAAGAGAAAGGTAGGAACAAGAGGGATCAGAGTCCTCAAGTTCTTTTTTGAGGCCTAAGAAAAAGGGCAGAGTTGATGGGTCGATCAGAGTTGGGGGCCATATTGCTGCTACTAGACCGCAACCCTATGCTGATTGTGGGAGACGCTATTAGGGCGAGTGCTGGAAAAGGACTGGGGCATGTTTAAGATGTGGATCATTGGAGCACCGTACCAGAAAGTGTCCGTGGAGGCCCGAGCAGGTGCAAGCTACAGGTTTGGGTACTGTACAGCTGCCAAGGGGTGTTCAACAGCCACCGAGAGTCTGTGGTCAGGTTAGAGGTGGTAACGGTTTGAGCCGTGGTCAGAGGGTACCGGGCAGAGGTGCTAGTCATACTGAGGCAAGGTAGCTAGCTCTGGTTTATGCTGCATGTCATCGAGAGGATGGAGATGCTTTGGATGTTATCACGGGTACGTTCTTTATCTATAATGTACCTTATACTGCACTGATAGATATAGGATCTACTCATTCCTATATAGCTTGTACTGTGTCTGAGACATTGGGTATCATGGTTGAGAACACTACGAGTGAGGTTACTATACTGAGTCATTTGGAGCAGTTTGTGAGGGCGAATAAACTGTTCAGAAATGTACCTTTGGAGGTTTAAGGGGTTATCTTTTTGGCGAATTTGATGGAACTTCCTTTTGGAGAATTTGATTTAATACTAGGAATGGACTGGTTGGTTAAACATCAAGTGAGCTTGGATTGTGATACTAAACGGATGGTACTGAGAACTGTGGAGGATGACAAGGTAGTTGTAATTGGGGAGCGTCAGAACTACTTGTCAAATGTGATCTCTGCATTGAGGGCCGAGAAGTTGGTTCGTAAGGATTGTGAGGCGTACCTGGCCTACATTAGTGTTTCAAAAGCTGGGTTTCTTCTATTAAAGATATCAGAACAGTTACAGACTTTCTGGATGTTTTTCCTGATGAGCTATTTGGGTTACCTCCAACTCGTGAAGTTGAGTTTGTGATTGAGCTCTTGCTGGGTATAGCTCCGGTGTCCATCGCCCCTTATAGGATGGCACCGATGAAGCTTGTGGAGTTTAAAGCTCAGATTCAAGAGTTATTGGATCGCGGGTTCATCTGACCTAGTATGCCTCCATGGGGAGAACTAGTTTTGTTTGTGAAGAAGAAGGATGTATCTATGCATATCTGTATTGATTACCGGTAATTGAGTAAATTGACCATTAAGAATAAGTATTCCCTTCTGAGGATAGATGATCTGTTTGATCAGTTTCGAAGAGCTTTGATTTTCTCTAAGATTAATCTGCGGTAAGGGTACAATCAATTAAGGGTTAAAGAGACTGATGTATACAATACAGCGTTTACGACTCATTATGGTCATTACGAGTTTCTAGTGATGCTGTTTGGATAGACAAATGCACCAGCGAGTTTTATAGATCTGATGAACCGAGTTTTTCAACCCTATCTGGACTGGTTTGTAGTGGTTTTTATTGATGACATCCTGGTGTATTCGAGGACTAGGGATGAGCATGATGAACATCTCCAAGTGGTTCTGCAGATTCTGAGGAAGAAACAACTGTACACCAAGTTTAGTAAGTGTGAGTTCTGGTTACGGGAGGTGACATTTCTGGGCCATGTGGCATCTACTGGAGGGATTAGGGTTGATCTTCGAAATATTGATGCTGTTTGGATTGGAAGACACCTAAGACTGTATCTGAGATTCACAGTTTTCTATGCCTGGCAAGGTATTATCGGCAATTTGTAGATGGGTTTTATTGATTGCAGCACCTTTGAATAAGCTGTTACGTAAGGGTGTGCCGTTTAACTGGACTGATGTGCAGCAAGAGAACTTTGAGAAGCTCAAGAAAGTTCTAACTAAGGCCTTTGTCTTGATACAGCCAGAGTCTAGGAAAGAGATCACTGTCTACAGCGATGCATCGCATGTTGGTTTGGGATGTGTGTTGATGCAAGAGGGTAAGGTAGTAGTGTATACGTCTCAGCAGTTAAAGATGCAAGAAGCAAATTATCTGACGCATGACTTGGAGTTGGCCGCAGTGGTATTCGCACTGAAAATTTAGAGGCATTACCTGTATGGTGAGAAGTGTATCATTTACACTGATCACAAGAGCCTCAAGTATCTCCTCACTCAGAAGGAGCTAAATCTTAGGCAGCGTAGATGGACTAAGCTGCTAAAAGACTATGATTGTACGATCGAATACCATCCTAGGAAGGCCAATGTGGTGGCAGACGCACTGAGTCGTAGAGCTATGACTGATCTGAGAGCGATGTTTGCTTGCTTCAGTTTATTTGATGATGGTAGCTTATTGGCCAAACTTCAAGTTAAACTTACATGGATGGATCAGATTAAGGGTAAACAGTTGGTGGACGAGTTTTAACAGGTTGAGAGTGGTGATACAGTGGATTTTGGGTTGAATAGCGAAGGGATGTTCTATTTCCCTAGAAGAATCTGTGTTCCGAAGGATACTGATTTGAGGCAGTCTATACAATGAGAGGCATATAGTAGTCCTTATGCTATACATCCTGCTGGAATTAAGATGTATCGGGACCTTCGAGAGTTATATTGGTGGCTGGGTCTTAAGCATGAAGTTGCCGACTTCATGGGTAAATGTCTAACTTGCTAGCAGGTTAAGGCTGAACATCAGTTACCTTCAAGGTTGGTTTAGCCAGTTAAAATTCTATTTTGGAAATGGGAAAGAGTGACTATGGACTTCGTTAGTGGGCTACCCCTAACGCCTACTAAGAAGGATTCAGTATGGGTCATCATGGATCGATTGACCAAATCTTCCCATTTCATACCAGTTCGTACTGATTACTCCTTGCAAAGCTAGCTAAACTGTATGTGTCTAAGATAGTGAGACTGCATGGGGTATTGGTTTCCATAATATCTGATAGGGATCCTCGCTTCACGTCTTACTTCTTGAAAAAGTTACATGAAGCTCTGGGTATAAGGTTGGACTTCAATTCTGCGTTCCATGCTCAGACAAATGGTCAGTCAGAGAGGGTGATTCAGATACTGGAGGACATGTTAAGGAGTTGTATGATTGATTTCCGAGGCAGTTGGGAGGAGTATTTGCCACTAGAAAAGTTTGCTTATAACAATAGCTACCAGTCTAGCATACAGATGGCACCTTACGTGTTCGACTGAGTTAGGCAAGCGGCATGTTCTGGGACCTGAATTAGTTTTTGATACCGAGGATAAAGTTAAACTAATTCTGGATCGACTGAAGGCGGCATCAGATAGACAAAAGTCGTATGCGGATCTGAAGTGTAAAGAGATTGAGTATTCTATAAAGGAATTCATTTTTCTTAAGGTCTCACCATGTAAGAAGGTACTGAGGTTTGGATGGAAGGGCAAGTTGAGACCTAGGTTCATTGGGCCTTACCGCATACTAAAATGTGTGGGACTGGTTGCCTATTAGCTATAATTACCTTCGGTGTTATATCGGATTCACGATGTGTTCCACGTCTCTATTTTGAGGCACTACCACTTTAATCCCACACATATTATTTCGGTTGAGGAGGTTGAGATTAGGCCAGATTTGACTTTTGAGGAGGAGAATATTAGACCGTGATGTAAAGGTTTTAAAGAGGAAATCTTTGGCGTAATCACAGCTCTAAGGAGGCCACGTGGGAACCTGAGGAGGTGATGCGACAACAATACCCTCATCTATTCCGATCAGGTAAAATTTATAGGCTGAAATTTTCTTTTAGGAGTAGAGTTGTAACGCCCCAAAAATCCTTAATGTTTATTTCCATATGTTTGTGTTACACAAATGCATGTCTGCTTCAGTGGTTAAGTGTCCTGGGAAGAGTTTGAGAAGTCTTGGGTTCAAGCCTTGGCTTATGTGAAAGTTTTGTTTTTAATATGAATAAAACCTATTTCTAGTCAGTAGGCTTATAAATATATGTGGGCATTTTATGTCGGAAAGGGCCTCTTGGTCTAGGGGATAAGTGTAGTGTTACTGTAACCAAAGGTCTAGAGTTCGAGTCCTGCTATGCTCAAGGTGAGTGTTTTATTTTACTGCTAAGGTCGTGTGGGGGTTTTGGTCAACCTGAACTATTGAAGTGTTGTAGTGGGTTTTGAATTAAGTGGTTGAGGGAGGAGTGGATGGTATGTAGGGATTTGGGGAGGAAAATATGGGATTTGAAGGGAGTGGGAGTGTTGGTGCCGAATTTGAACTCTTAGATCTCAGGATTTCGATTTTGGTTGGTTGTTCTCTCCATTTTTGGTTTCTATCACCCCTTTTTCCCATTGTGCCGAATTTTTCTTTTGGGTTTTTACTACTTCTCCATCTTTTTTTTCTCTTCTTGGGGCCGATTATTGCTAGGGTTGCTGACTGATTGCTTCTCCTTTTCCCTCTCTCAATCGGTTCGTAACAGTCACCCTTTCCTTGTGTACTTTGGCTAAATACTACTTTTCTCTCTCTCTCTTGTCTTTAGATTTTTGGGCAAGTCACTCTTCTCATTTTGCTTGCATTCCTACCGATTTTCCCTTCTCTGTTTCTTCCTCTTTTTCTCCAGCAGTCTGTGCATCTTTTTGCACGTATCGGTGGCCGAATATTGATAGGTAAATTCTCTACTTTACTTCTGTCCCTTTCGGCTTTTCTCTTTTCTGAGCACCATTTCTCCTCTTTTCCTCTTCTTGTCATTACCCCATCTATTTACTTTTTCAGTTCAATCATCCTCTTTGGTTTTTGGTTCGCTGCATCACCGAATTACATTCTGCTCTGTTTTTGTTTGTAAGTGTTTTAGGTATTGTTTTAATGAATCATAGGTTACTAAATGAAGGTGGTGTTGAGAGGTAAGTGCGGTTCAGCCAAGATTGAATTATAATCCAAGTATAGGTTTAATGAAAAGGTTATGTCTTTCGTGTAGGTGGAGATCAAGCTTGATTGGTGCGTCTTCTAAGAACCAAGGGTGCGATTTCGATTGATTTTCGGTAAGGAAGTGGCTATTGTGATCGATTTGGAACTCTGTTAGATTCCATTTCATATATGAGTTAGGTAACTGATTAAATGGAATTTTGATTAAATTTAGGTATAGGAGTATTCGGAGTACGGTTAACTTCAAATCACATTAGCTGTGTACAAACGTAACTCTGATTATAGAAATCGGCAAAAGCCGGAATGAGTTAATGTAGACGCCACATGGGTGTGCTCGCGGCCGTGTAGGTGGGCCATGTGATCAAACATGGGCATATTGTTCACATGGACTCCCATGAGCGATTTCGTGGACTGAGGCTGTATTAGGCCATATTGGGCAGCATTGGGTTGTGTGGGCCCCACAGGCGTGTGGGCCCCACAGGCATGTGGGCCCCACATAGGTAAACTACACGAATGAGTGGAAATTATTGGGCCAGGCTGTGTAATACACACAGGCAAGGCCATTATCGGCCGTGTGGGCCCACATGGGCCCATAGTATGGGCCTTGGGCCCATTTTCACTGTTGGACTTTTAAGGTTACATGTGTAACAACTCGATTTAGACCCTAATCGAAATGGTGGTTTTGGGACCACGAATCCGAGTCAAAAAAATAATTTAAAATTATTTTCTGTGTTAGTTATGTGTGAATTTATATCTGCAAAATTTTCGTGATTTAATTTTGTCGTTTAAGTGTCCGATTAAATAGAAGGACTTAATCGCGTAAAATGAAAACTTGGTGGTTAAATGTGAAAGTGCTTAATTGTTGTTGTCTTTATTAGTGGAGGCATTTATAATGCAATTATACCATTGGTTTTATAGGCATATATTATATAGTTTTTATATTATTTCATTAAGGTTATACCATTGGTTTTATAGGCATATATTATATAGTTTTTATATTATTTCATTAAGGTTATATATGTAAATTAAAGCTTAACTTAATATAAGTTATAATATATATCATAAAACATAAAATAAAGTTAATATATGTGTTAATACTTGTGTTCTTGCTGAAGCAAAATAAAAGAAAAAGAAACTGGGGTTTGACACTTTGCAAAGCTCAATCAAGGTAAGTTCTAGCTTGGTTTTTGATGATTTTTACATTTTTGAGATCGTTGCTAAGTTATCTTCAAGACCTATGCTTTAAATATTTATTTTGATGAATATTTTGAGTTATGCCATTGATGAGAGCTTGTGATTTTTGTTGTTTGATGATGAAATATGAAACATATGTTTTATATTAACATGTTTTGTATTAGAGTTTTTGATGATTTTGAGTAATTAGGACTAAATTGCAAAATAATAATTTAAGAGACTAAAATGTGAAATAAATGAAATATATGGACTTGTATGAATATGGGTAAGATTCTACCTAACATGAGTATAGGAAAATTTTGCATATTTTGTATTTTGTGCAATAGGGACTAAATTGTAAAAAAAGTGTAAATGTCAGGGGTAAAATGGTATTTATGTGTTTTTGGACTAAATTGAATAAAAATATGTTTTAATGAGCTTAATTTAAATATGTTTGGATCAAGAACCAAAGAAATTAGATTTGTATCGGGGAAAAACGAAAGTTGTCAACTAGATGTCCCGTTCCGTTTTACATTGTCCGAGGTAAGCTTATAAGTAAATAGATGTACTTAATTTTAATTAAATGCTAAATATATATGCTAAAATGAAATATATGAATTTATATATGCTATGGCCGAATATGAATAAGCTTGGATATTATATTTCCAAATTAACTTCGACCTAGTTACGACGTCCGAAAGCCCCGTATGAACCTTAGGAATAGTTAGGATACAGATGTCATGACATAGGATTTCGATATATCTGTACGAGTAAGACCATGGCATCGATATGTGTTTTCAATACATGTGTGCGAGTAAGACCCTATCTGAGATAGTGGCATCGATATGTGATTGCATGTAAGACCACATCTGGGACGTTGGCATTATACGATATGTGTGATTATCCGAGTGTCCTATCCAATTCTGAATGGTTCATCAGGCAAAGGTAAATTGTGTTAAATGTGTAAAACGAGCTATATGCCAGGTATGAATTAACTTGTTACCTATTTGAGGTAAGGTAAGTAAGTACCTTGGTTATTTGTTACAAATCTTGTAAGATGCAAATGAAGAATATATGTGTGTGTGGTATGTTATAACTTATCCACATTTATTTAAAAGCCTACTGACTGGAGACAGGGGTTATCCATTAAATACAAAATTTTTCACAAGCCAA
Source organism: Gossypium hirsutum (assembly GCF_007990345.1). Taxonomy (NCBI): domain Eukaryota; kingdom Viridiplantae; phylum Streptophyta; class Magnoliopsida; order Malvales; family Malvaceae; genus Gossypium; species Gossypium hirsutum. Next base: position 39,694,118 of record NC_053424.1, read on the forward strand.
GGCTTGAATCCAAGATTTTTCAGACACTCAGAACATTTAACCACTGAAGCAGATACACACTTGTGTCACAAGCATAAAAAGATAAATACTTAGGATTTTGGGGTGTTACAGTTGTATAGTGAAAGAATCACTCATGATTCAAGTATGAGAAAATAAAGAGATAAGTATTGAAGGTACAGCCGAGTGAGAGTTCTGTAACAATGATTATGAGAAGAGAAGTTTTTTGCGAAAACCAAACCACTTTTCTGGAAAGATTTTCGGGGACGAAAATTCCTAAGGGGGAGAATTGTAACACCTTGATTTTGGGCCTAGTCAGAACCATTAATCCGAGGCCGGAGAAATTATTTTTTTAGTTTTTTATGTGTTATAGCATGATTATATGAGTGTATGAAAAATTTGGTGGATTAATTTTAGCGATTTCGTGCTTAATTGCGAAAAAGAACTAAATCGCATAAAGTGCGAAAGATTTTTTCTACAAGCTAATGTTGTTAAATAGCTATGGAACACTAAATTAGAGGTCTTTAGTGAGCAAATAGACCAATAAAAATTAGTGGCTGAACATGGAGACAAAGAAATTGAAAAGTCAAAGTTTAGTGGGCATTAGGTGACTTATTTGGTAATAAAATAAAACAAAAAGGAAAAAGGTTGTCATCTTTTCATCTTTCTTCTTCATCCACCAAAAATGGCAGCAAACATGGGGTTTTTGAGAGCCCAAACTTTCAGCCACTTAGTTCTCTTACAAGTAAGTGTTTTTGAAGGTCTTTCTTGATAATTTTTGTATCTTTGTAACCCTAGTAGCTTAAGCTAACTAATGGAGGGACTAGTTTAAAAAATGGTTGAGAGTCTAGGGTTTTTCCATGTGAATACTCATGTTGTTTGCTAAATTTTTATGAAAGAAAATAAATTTTGGTTGTTTAATTAACAACAATTGTGAAAGGATTTTTTATGAAACCACCTAAAATGCACCTTTTTGTAAAGGTTATAAAATAGGTGAAAAATGTGTGGAATAATTGAAATTGAGAGTTGCTACAAGCTTAATTCAGTTTCAACTATGCTTGGTTAATGAGGAAATTTGATGAAAATCGTTTTACGGGCCTAGGGGCAAAATCGTAATTTTGCCTCCAAAGTACCTTAAACAGTGGAATAGACTTCCTCCTTAAAACTTTCACATCATGCTCCAATATCTGAACTGGTTCCTCTTCAAAAGACAGGTCTGGCCTAATCTCAATCTCCTCAACCGAGATAACATGCGCAGGATCAGAGCGGTAGCGCCTCAACATAGAGACGTGGAACACATCATGAATCCTGTCCGACTCTGGAGGTAACTCTAACTAATAGGCAGTCGATCCCACACGTTTCAGTATGCGGTAAGGCCCAATGAACTAGGGTTTAGCTTGCCCTTCCATCCAAATCTCAGACACATTACAAGCTATATAGGAATGAGTAGATCCTATATCTATCAGTGCAGTATAAGGTACATTATAGATAAAGAACATACCCGTGATAATGTAACATTCCAAAATCTAGATATTTATTTTGTATGTGGTGTTGCGTAATTGCATGTCTGCTTCAGGTTGACTGTCCTGAGGAGTGTTGGAGAAGTCCTGAGTTCAAGCCTTGACTTGTACAATTTTTTTTTGCTTGAATTAACCCTGTCTCTAGGAAATAGGCTTCTTAAATAAATATGGGTAAAGCATGACATGAAAAGCCTACTGGTTCAGGGGATAGTGGCATGTTGCTGCTACTAAGGGGCTTGAGTTCGAATCCTGCTGTGCTCAATGAGTGTTTTATTTTGCTCCTCTTACCATGTGAGAGGTGGAAGTTGACTGAAATATTGCTATTTGAGGAGAGCTTGAATTCGGTGGTGAGGAGGAAATGGAGGAGTGATATTAGGAGGAATTTGTGGAATTTGAGGTGTGGTGGAGTTGTGCCAAAATTGGGAACTGGGCATAGGGGTTTTCGGCTGAGTTAGCTATTCTCTAGAGTTTTCGATATTGTCTGCTTGTTGGGGTTCTTTTCTCTCCTTTCTTTTGTAGAGGTTTCGGCAAGTTGTGGTTCTTTTCATTTTGTTACGGAAGCCGAGTGGTGGTTTTGGGTACCTTTTGGATTCGGTAGCTTTCGGTTTTACTCTTCTCTCTAACCCTTTTGTTCACGAATTTTCTTCTCCATCACATTTTTCCCAAACGGTTTATTCCTTCTTGGCCGAATACCTATTGCCTTCCTATCTCTCAAACTTTTTCAGTTTTAGCCTGGAGTGACCGATTCTGTTCTTCTTTCTTCTTCCTTCCTCTTTTGGTTAGCTGAATATTACTCTTTCACTTACCTTCTTTGTGCCGAGTTTTCCTTTACTTCTTCTTTGTCGATCTTGGTGGTAAGTGTTGATATTTAGATGTTGTTTTCATCCTTTTCTCTTCCTTCCGTATCTATAGTTCTCATCTAACACCTTCTTTTCCGGTAGACTATTGCTAAGGGTGTGATTGCGCTAGTTCTACTTTTGTTGCAGTGGCGATCTTCTTAGGGATAGTGGACCGATTACTTCCCTCTCTTAGTTTCGGCTTTACACTTTTGGTAAGTGGTGGTGCACTTGGTTCAATTTATGTGCGTATACTATGTTAGTTATTAAGTTCGTTTAGAACACAAGTAATCTCTAAAGGAGTTCGTAATCGGTCTCTTGTATCGAATTAAGGGTGGAATCTTCATTAGTTCGGCAAAGGCAAGTATTAGTGAAAGCTTTGTGATAAGTAAGGGAAAGATTTTAACCCTATTTTCTTTGACTAATGGAGTATTTTAATTGAATGTAGGCTTTGGGCTGGTGGACCACTCGTGCATCTTCGTTTAAGGTGTGTAATCACACTGCTATAATCATAAATCGGCAAAAGCTGAAAAACATGACTAGTGTTGCTACACGAGTGTGCGTTCGCACGTGTGGTGAATTGAAAGTACAAAACGTGGGCGTTTGATCGTAGAGGCCACCATGAGCAATTTCATGGGCTTGGGCCGTTTTAGGCCATGTTAGGCCGAAATGGGCTGTGTGGGCCCCACGTTCTCTGGGCCCTACACGGGTGAACCACACAGACGTATGGAGATTATTGGGCCAGGCTGTGTAGTCCACACGGCCAAGGCCATTTTTGGGCTATATGGGCCACACTAGGGTGTGGGTCCAAATGGGCCGCATTATGGGCTTTGGCCCATTATCATGGTTTAACTGTTAAGGTTGCACGGGTTGCCCGAGACGACTATGGACCTACTGTTGCATCGGTAAGTACACTTAGACCCCTTACAGATGAAATGACTGTTATACCCCTACGAGGTAAAATGATTGATAGACCCCTATAATATGTATGACTGTATTCGAGCATGAATTTCTTGCATACACGTATGATATTATGACATGACATGTTGCATGGGGTGGGTTTGATATATTTGGAGGAAATGTATTGTACTGTACTGGTACTCTGCCGTAATCACTGTTTAGTGCCGCAACTGGTGCTATATTTTAGAGTGTAGGGATGGGTGGGTTGATTTTATCCCCACATGGAGTGTAGGGCTGGACGGAGTGGAGTGTAAAGGATGGATGGGTAGGATTTCTAATTACATTACTGTTACTATTACTTTATTGGGCTAAGTCCCACACTGATACTGATGCTGTAATAGGCTATGACCCTAACTGATACTGGACTGTCACTAAAACGGGCTTAAGCCCAAACTGTATTTGCCTACGGTTTGACTGCTTTCTTTGAAGAGGGATTACACACTGAGTTTTTCATAAACACACCCTTCTGCTTTCTTGTGCAGGTAATCCTTAGGCGGGTCGGTGTTGCGAGAGACTTGATGGATGCCACACAACTGCTATTGCTACTGTTTTAAACTTTTAATCTTTAAGCTATTTAATTTGGGTATTTTTGCGTAATAAGGCCTCTTTAAAATTATACTTTAATTTGGGGTTTGCTTATTTTGATTTATATCTGCTAGTAGTAGGTCACGGATTTTCAAAAAGATAAATGTTTTCAAAACACCACGCTATTACACCATTTTTCAAAAGCTCCCGCAACAAACATTATTTTAAAGTGTAATAACAATCTTAAATGATTTAACTTTGGCTAAACCTACTTGAGTTTTTAACAACGATCAAGGTACTTAAAGGTTTTGTAAAAGATCACTACGAAGGTCTTAGTATAGTACGAACTTTTTAAACAGATTGACGGGTTTCAAAACACACTTCAATGTGACATCGTAAATTCAACCATAATGTCTAGGCTGGGTTTGGGGTGTTACTGATAACGTCAAGGGCAACTCCATCCTCTCGATGACGTGCAGCATAAACCAGAGCTAGCTATCTCGCCTCAGTATGATCAACACCTCTGCCTGGTGCCCTCTGACAACGGCCCATACCATTACCACATCTAGCCTAACCACGGCCTTTTGGTGGCTGCTGAACACCTCTCGGTGGCTGAACAATACCCATACTAGTAGATTTCATATTATCGGGCCTCCGTGGACAATATATGATACAATGCTCAAATGATCCACATCTCAAACATGCCCCAATCCTTTTCTAGCACTCACCCTGATGGCGTCTCCCACAATCTGCACAGGGCTATAGTCCAATAACAGCAACAGGGGCCTCCAGTAACAGCACAGGGGCCCCAACTCTGAGTAACCCATCAACTCTGGCCTTTTTCTTAGGCCACAGAAAAGAACTTAAGGGCTCTAAATCCCTCTCCATCCTACCTCTATCCTTCTCACGGTTCTGGCGCTCGACGCGCTTCACATCCTCGGTGATCTTTACCTTATCCACTAAAGCAGCAAAATCTCTCTCCCTCTGTGGAGCTATCAGAACCCTTAAAACATCCCTGAGGCCATCCTCAAAACGAACACAGCGCTCATATTCAATTGCCACCATCCCACGCGCATAGCGGCTAAGTCACTAGAATTCAGCCTTATATTGCCACTGATTTATCCCCCTGTGTTAGATTTAGAATCTCCCTCCTTCGGGCATCCACATAACTAGCGCCCATGTATTTTTCTTGGAAAGTGGTCTTTAAGAATTCCCATGTTAATCGATCAGGCTGAGTTCCCTCTTTAACTGTAAGCCACCATTGGTAGGCCTCATCTCACAATAGTGGCACTACACCCTTTAGTTTTTGCTCAGGGGTGCAGTCAAGGTCATCCATGATTCTCTCTGTGGCCTTAATCCAATATTCAGCCACATTAGGGGCTACTCTAGCAATACCCCTAAAAATCTTAGCCCCATTAGACCAGAGTCGTTTCGTAACTGACCCACTACTCATAATTCTAGTATTAGGCCCAGCGACCCTCTCCAAAATTTGTAGCATGGCCTGGGACATTGCGATGTCCCTAGCCGCACGATCATGAGACCCAGTCTCAGTCACAGGTGAAGTCGGTGCCTCTCTAGCTTCAACGTTAGGCATGTGGCCAAATGACGAAGACTCAGCCCGAGCACCTCCACAGCCACCTTGGCCTCTTGTACCCCTCCACAAGTACCTCTGGTGCTCATTATCGATTTACGTTTTATCTGTATTAACAATTTTATGCATCAATTTATAGTTTTAATGTTTATTAACGGATATTTGATGGAAAACAGTATCAGTAATTCAGAGTTCATTTTAGTGGATCACAGTTTTACTATAGTTTTGGTTTACCCTAAATAGAGTATTACGGTACAGTTTACAACCTATAGTAGCGTCAGCATTTTAGTTTAAAACAAGCAACAATTTCAGAAGACTTACAGAATCAGTGCCGGAGACTCGGTGTACCACACATTCAGAAAAAAACTTTTCAAAATACTTTCAAATCATTTAAGATAGTTTTTTTTGGAAATTCCAAGTTTTTAGAAGAAACCCAAATCTATAGCTGAATTTTGCAACTTGACTCTGATACCACTAAATGTAACACCCCAAACCCAGCCTAGACGTATGGCCGAATCTGGCAATGTCACATTGAGGTGTTTTTCACAAAGTATAATATCATTGAAAAACCCGTTCTATATTTAACCTCCTTGTGATCTTGCGAATGTTTAAGGATATCCCTTTTATTTTCAAATCTTAAGTCGTTTGACAAAAAGATAACCATATTAAATTTATTATTAATTTTAAAAATTATTTCTTGCAGAAGCTTCTAAAAACATGTTGCATCAATGTGGTGATTTGAAAAGAAACATTTATCTTTTTGAAAACCCGCATCCTACTACTAATAGATATAAATCAAAATAAATGAAACCTCAAACTTAAATATTAAAAATTTTAGAGGCTTTATTACATTAAAAACACCCAAAATAAAACTATTTATAATTTAAAACCCAATAAGAAAGTTCGTACAATTGTGTGGCCACCTTCGTGTCCCTCTCAGCACCGACCCGCTTAAGCCTAGGGATTACCTATACAGATAAATAGATGGGTGAATTATGAAAACCTAGTGTGTAAACCCATATCGGATAATCAATTAGAGAGCATATACAATCTGGGCCTAAGCCCAATTTAGTAACGGTTCGATTTTAATTAGGGCCTTAGTCATTTACAGTACCAGTATTAGTGTGGGCCTGAGCCCATCTCAATAACAATACAGTACAGATATGCAATCAATAAATCCTACCCAACCAGCCTCTAGACTCTATCAATAAATCCTACCCAACCAGCCTTTAGATAAAATCAACCTACCCATCCCTACACTCCATGTGGGGATAAAATCAACCTACCCATCCCTACATTCCAGGTAGTACCGGTTGCGGCACTAAACAGTATTTGCAGTAGAGCTGCCAGTACAGTACACTTCCTCCAATCATAATAAACCCATCGCCATGCAACATGTCATGCATCATGTCATAATACCATCCGTGTGATCATTATATATATAAAATGGCATGCTCAGACATAGTCATACATCTCATAGGGGCATATCAGTCATTTTACCATGTAAGGGAATTTCAGTCATTTTATCAATTAGGGGGTCTAGGTACACTTACAGATCCAACAGTAGGTCCACATTCATATCGGGCGACCCGTGCAACCTTAATAGTCAAACATGAAAATGGGCCCACGACCCTTATTGCGGTCTATGTAGGCCCACTCACCCGTGTGGCCCACATAGCCAGAAATGGACTTGGCCATGTAGATTACACAGCCTGGCCCAATATTCTCCATGCATTTATGTGGTTTAACCATGTGAGGCCCACATTCCACGGGGCCCACACGGTTCAGTTCGGCCCAAAATGGCCCGTAACGACCTCAACCCATGAAATTGCTCATGGCCAACCTCAATGATTATACACCCATGTTTAGGCATACGGACCACCATACGAGCGAGCGAATGCTCGTGTAGCGTAGTCGGTCACTTATTTCGGCTTTTATCGATTTACGTTTAGGGCAGTGTTTTTTACACACCTTGTTTACGAAAATGTGCGAATAGCTCGCGCGCACTCCAACCTATCACATAAAAGCTTCTGTTTATCACCGAACAGTTGAGTTGAAAAGAATCCAAACTAAAACACCTATTCCAGAGATTCTCTATCACTTGCCTTAACCGATCACTTAAGGTTTGCACAAGAGATTGATTTCAACCCCCAAAGATTACCTATATTCCAATAGAGACTTGTTAACTCTTACTATACACGCAAGTACTTTAAACCCAATGTATAAAAACTTAACTAAAAACGTAGAACTAAGAATGGGAGACAGAAGTAATCGTCCTACACCCAAAAACACACCTTTAAACCAAGGCACGAAATGGTACAATCACACCCCTGGCAGTATTAGGCAGAGAAAGGAAGATGTTAGAGGGAAAACTATTAGTACAACAGAAAGAGAAAAAGAGAGAAAATAACTGAATAGTTGTAGCTACCACCAAACTCAACAGAGAGCAATGAAGAATCGGCACAGTAAGGTGAGGGAGAGTAGTATATGGTCAAGAAGAAACCGATTGGGGGTGAGGGAGAGAAGGAGGAATCGATCAAGACAAACCAATTGAAAGAGAGGGAAGAAGAGAAGAATCGGGCCACAAAAGTTGAAAGAATCTGAGAGAGAGGAAATATAGTATTCGACCAAAACAAAAGGAGGCAAGGGGAAAAACGATTGCTAAAAAAGTAAGGGAGAAGAGGAAGCCCGGTCAGTACGGTACTGATAATGAAGAGGAAAACAAAATGGTAGATTGAAAGATACTCAAAAGACCTCTAGCAATAGTCGGCCTTCGAAACAGAAAGTGAAAAGAACTAAAATGAATTGTTAGTAATCAGAAAGAAGAGAGAACTTACCAAGGCCCAATTCTCATTGATCAAAGTATCAAATCAGTAACAACTCTTATGCTCTTCCCAAATTCCTCAATTTCCTCCTCAATTCCCTCCCCAAATCACTCAAACCGATCACTCTTTTTTCCAAATCCCTTATTTCCCCCTAAAATTTGGCTACACAATCCCCACACCCCTCAAACACTCCAACTGCCCACTAGCATCAGAGTTCCATTGAAATTCAACCACCTACACAGCACAATAGCAAAATAAAACACTTCACTGCCCCCACTAGGATTCAGAACTCAGTCTTCTAGCATGGGTAACACACCACTTAACCCCTAGACCAGCAGGCCCTTTCATCATAACTTATCCACATTTATATAAAAGCCTACTGACTAGAGACAATGGTTATCCATTAAAAAAAATTGCACAAGCCAAGGCTTGAACCCAAGACTTTTCAGACACTCAGAACACTTAACCACTGAAGTAGATTGATAAGTCATAATTTATACATATTTTTATCCCATGCTTAGCACATGTTTTGGATGAATTATCCTTAGATTCGGTGAATTCGATGCTTCTAATCCTTTAATTTCGTGTTTTATACTTAGGTGAGTATAGGAGAGTAAAAAGAGCGAGAAATGGGCCGAAAATGGAGAAAATGGGCCAATGTGGGAAATCAACACGGCCTGGACTTCCTTACAAGGGTAAACCACACGCCCGTGTCTATTCAATAGACTCTAAACCCGGTTTGAACCACTTGCACACGGGCGTGTCCCTGTCGAGCCCAAGTTTAGTTATATTTGGAAAAGGCCACTTTGGAGGGCTTTGAGGCATTATAAAGCCTATTTAAACACACTAGAGGAGACAAAAAGAGACACACAGAGTAGGAGGCAAGGAATTACTTGAAGAAAGCCGATTGATCCATCTCAGAAGCCGGATTCTCCTTCAAGACTGAAGATTTCCATTTGATTTCCTTCGAGATTTTTGGGTTTCTTTATGTTTTGTTATTATTATTATTCTGAGATGTTTTCTTTTACACTTATGAACTATATGATAAATATTTAACTTGTTATTATTTTCTGAATTATATGATAAATATTTGACTTATTCTTAATTATGAGTTCTTAATTCTTGCTTTAATATTCTAGGATATTGATTCAAGTATTGATGTACTTATTCAGAGGAGCAAAAGTCCCTGCCTAAGGGTAGATCTAGCATAATTAAATAGAGTTTATTGCACCCCTAGACATACGGCAATATAATTTTGCAGGATTAGGGTGAAACCTAATAAGGGAATCCATAGATCAATTTAATGCAACACTAAGGGTTTTAATTAGAAAGAGATTTCAATTAATCAACCTAGGGTTAGACGTTGTTAGTCTTGAGAGAGATAATAATATAACTTAGGGATCTCTATGGATCAAGTCAAGTGAATAAATCGTCAGATTCAGAGTCAAATAAAAATGAAGTCTAGGTGGATTTTCCCTTGGGTATTGTCCAAATCTATCAGTTTTTCCCAAAAGTATTTCCCCAATTTACTTTCTGTGCATTCTTAGTTTAGTTAATTAGTTTAGTTAAAACAAATCCCCTTAATTTTAGGCTAGATAATAAAAAAAAATTAATACTAGTACTTTTAGTTCTTGTGGGTTCGACATCCCAGTCTTGCTACAAATTGTACTATTGTTTGATAGGTGTGCTTGCCTTCATCGTGATAATAGTTAGTTTTCAAGTACGGTCAATTATAAATTTAAAACTTATCACGATTTGACGATCATCACAGATACACATCTGTGTCACAAGCATACTAAGATAAATATTTAGAATTTTGAGGCGTTACTGTAACGCCCCAAATTTTAAATAATTTAATTATATGTTATGTTGTATGTGATTAGCATGCTGTATTGATTAAAGGCCCTGAGAAGTGCAAGAAGATCTAGGTTCAAACCTGTGCTTTAGAAAAATTTTGGTTTCTTATTGAATAAACCCTTGGTTTCTACTAATAGACTCTTAAATTAATGGGAGTATTGTACAACATGAAGGGTTTGCTAGTCAAATTGTAGGTGGTGTGTGTGGTGAGCCTTGAGGTCCTGAGTTCGAGCTACTCTATGCATAAAAGGGTAATATTTTGCTGCTCTTACGTGGGAGGTGGTTGAGTTTGACAGAAACTTTGATAGTGGAGTGGTTGTGTGGGAGTGAATAGCCGAATTTGAGGAGAGATTAGTGGGATTTGATGAGGGAGTCATCGGTTTGAGTTTGGAAGTGGGAAATTAGGAGAGAATCAAGAAAGTGGGAAGGTAAGGTAGTAGTGGTGCCGAATGTGGACTCTCCTAGGCCATTCGGTCATAGGAAGATTAAGGAGCTTGCTGCCGAATTCTCTTTCGGGATTTTTGTGCTCTCAATTACATCCTACACTTTTCTGCTTTTCTTTTTCTTGTTTCTCAATTTTGTGGTGTGACTTGTGAGCATTTGCGTTTCTGACTGCTTGGGCAGCTCTTCAAATGTCACTCTTTTCTTTATCCCATATTTTGGTTGAACCTCCCATTTTTCTTATCTTTTTGTTGGCCTACAACATTTTTTGGTTCGATCGAGTGTTGGCGTTTCTTTTCTTCACTTCTGCATTCATGGATTCCCCTCAACTCTCTCTTTTCCCCTTCTTTGGGTTTAGCCGAATATCACTTCTCCTCTTCCTCTCAACCCATTTGGTTTTCATTGTTAGCCGGTTGTGCTTTCCTTTTTGAGAGCCGAATCTCTCTGCATTTGGGTAAGAACTGATCCTCTTTCTCCCTTTGTCGGCATAGGCTACCTTTCAAATACTATCTTATATCAACCATTCTGTCAGGGGCATAACTGTTCTTTGTGGAACTCAATCCTGAAGTGTGCCCTTACATGCTGAATACTTCTAAGTAGTGGTAAGTGGTTGATCTTTTGGTTTTAATCTTTTCATTCATAGTTTTAGCTAACAAGATGGTAATGCTATATAGATTTTGTCAAGTTTTGGAAGGCAGTTTTGATCAGTGATTAAGGAGAGCAATCGTTTACTATTCAAGGTAGACAACCATTACCATTGTCGAGAATTCGGTACTATGAGATGTTGGTAACTTTATTGAGTAAAGGACTAATGCGGGGCTATGTTTGAATCTAGGTTGGCGTTGTGGAGAATTTCTCACTTATTTCAAAACGGTGTGTAATCACACTACTTCTATCGTGAAATGACAAAAGCCAGAAAACTGGTATCATTAGTGCCACATGGGCGTGCGATCGCTCCTGTGGTCGTCTAAGCGCATAAGCACGAACACATGATCGTAGAGACCACTACGAGCGATCTCGTGGGCTTAGGTCGTCTTAGGCAACTTTGGGCCGAAATACGACGTGCTGGTCCCACGAGCTCGTAGGACCTGCACGGGAAACCACACGGATGTGCAGAGATTATTGGGCTAGCTGTGTAGTTTGCAGAGCCAAGGCCATTATTTGGTCTTAATGGGCTACACGAGCGTATTATAGGCTTGGGCCTATTTTTGCTATTAAACGATTAAGGTTGCACGGGTTATACGAGACAACTGTGGACCTACTGTTGGGTCAGTAAGTACACCTAGACCCTAATTTATGTTATGACTGCTATATCCTTATGAGGTAAATGATGAAAATACCCTTATGTGATATGTGAACATTTCAGCATGCCATCTTAATTGTATGTACAATTACATTATGTTGCATTGCATGGGGTGGGACATATGATATTGGAGGAAGTGTACTGAAAGGCAATAAGCCTATTACTGCCAGCTCTACTGCAATTACTGTTAGTGCCGCAACCGGTACTATGGAGTGTAGGGTTGGGTGGGTCGATTTTATCCCCGCATGGAGTGTAGGGTTGGATGGAGTGAAGTGTAGAGGATGGATGGGTAGGATCTTTGTATGCATTTCTAATACTGTTCGAAAATGGGGCTAAGGCCTACACTGATACTGTTACTGTATTGGGCTAAGGCCCACACTGATATCAGAACAGAAACGGGCTTAGGCTAGACTGATCAACACTTTATGTTTGACTGTTTGATAAATATGGATTACACACTGAGTTTTCATAAACTCACCTTTTCTGCCTATCTATGCAGGTAAACCTTAGGCGGGTCGGTATTGCGAGGGACTCGGAGATAACCACACCACTGATTATGTGACAGCCCTAATGTGACCCTAGTCGGGAAGTGGTTTCGGGACCACAAAACTGAGTCATAAAAATAATTAGCTATCATGTTTGATGCTTATTTTATGTATATATGCGTGTGTGAAAATTTCATATTTGAATTTTGTTAATTCTAGGTGAATTTTAGTAAATAGGACTTATGTGAGAAAATTTAGAAATGTGCTAGGCAAATGTAAAGTGGCCTAATAATGTATATTATAAAAATGATGGGTTTGCATGTCAAATTACCCAAAAATTGAGCTAGTGGTCGGCCATGCTATGGGTGGAAACATGTTGTAAACATGTTGTGTTAGTGTGTTATGTTAGAAAGAATAAAAAAAGGGGTTAGTATTAAACTAATGCAAAGGGAGGAGTGATGAAAAAAAAATTTGTCTCATCCATGTTCCCCCCCCTTTGCCGTGAATTGAAGAAAGAAAACAAAAAAAAAGAGAGAGCATTTGGTGATGAAAACAAGATGTGTTCTTTGGTTCTTCTTGGCCGAATTGAAAGGAGGAAGAAAGGAGTGAAGCAATCGGTCACCTTAGGTCAATATTAAGGTAAGGAAGGTGATACTAGTTCTTGAAATCCTAGTTGATATTGAGTGAGATATCAAGTTATTGTTGGTAACCCATGTTGAAATTGTGATTTTGGAATAAGTAAGGTTTTCGGCTATGGAGATTAATAAGGGTGATGGTTGTGTTTCATGCTAAATCTAGATGAACAATGGTAGTTTGCTTACATCTTGATATCTATGAGTTCCTTTCTTGGTTCTACCTTAGATCCATAAGTATGATTTATGCTTGTTATGTTACTCATGGTTAAAATGATTCGGCTATGGTTCATCTAAAAATAAAATATACATGTGAATTTGGTTATTATATTTGGTTGAGGTGTTATACATGATTTGGTATTAAATGATATTAGGTTATATTCGAACATAGAAAGAGTTTATTTTGGTATGCTTATATTTGGTTAATGATTTATTCTTGTGAAGTATAAATTTGTAACATGAATTGAGTTGGAAGCTACTATAATGTACTTGTGCATTCGGGTATATAATGAAAATATATGAGGTGGTTATAATCAACTTTATGATTCGGCTCTTGCACATATATATATATTTGCACATGATGTATTGGTATGACATATATATTATCTCAAGGTATATATTTATATATGATGGTGTTTCAGTTATGGAGTAAATGCTGGGTGCGTATTGAGTTATAATATGTTGCATTAGTTAGTAAAATGTATGCCATTTATATGTGGTATTAAGTATATAATTAGCCTCAACGTAGACATGCATATTCGGCCACATGAGATATATTGGTGTTGCATGTATTCGGTTAGAGGCAAGCATATTGATGCTTTTATCTTGGCTTAGATAATCGGCTAAAAGAGAGTGTGGGCTAATATGTTGAGTTTGATTCATGATTTCATATATATGTGACTCTAATGTCTAATGTATATATGGGTTAAGAACCTTGAGTTTCTCTTTTTGATGTTCAAATGATTAAATCAATTTATTTGTTAATATTAAGCTCAAGAGCAAAGGGGAACTAAATCCGATAAAGGGAAGGAAAAAGTGATCGAATAGCCGTCGAAATCGTTCGACAACATCCGGGTAAGTCTTTGAGTAATGGAGCTTAGATTATGATTTGATTAGATCATGTTTTAAGTAAATCAAAATCATGCTCTTGTATGTAGCTATTGAGCCGAAATGATAATGCTTGATAAGTGACTTGTGTTTGAATTCTAGTTATGAAATTGAAATAGAGATGTGTCATGATTTATTGATATGTGCATAAATATTCGGATGATAACCGGGCTAAGTCCCGAAGGCATTTGTGCTAGTGACTAATTTTGGGCTAAGCCCGAAGGCAATTGTGCGAGTTATTATATCCGGGCTAAGTCCCGAAGGCATTCGTGCGAGTTACTATATCCGGGCTAAGTCCCGAAGGCATTTGTGCGAGTTACTATAACCGGGCTATGTCCCGAAGGCATTCGAGCGAGTAGCTATATCCGGTTGAATTCCGAAGGTACTTGATTTGGGAATGAGCGATCTTGCTGTAATAATTTCAATTAATACGCTCGTAAAATCCCAACAATGAGGTATGTTTCGTATGTGCATTGGAATAGTTGCTTCCTTTTGAATATTATTCGCTCAGTCGATTAATGAGCTTCCGGTCCTTGGTTAAGTTGATCCCTTATGTATGAATATAAGGGTTGGAAATGTGAAGTAGGACTGATTTTTGAAAATATTTGTATATGAAATTATCCGTTTAGTTATATGAATGCTATACTTCAGTTGTGTTTAATTTCATTGCTCAAAACTTACTAAGCATTAAATGCTTACTCCGTCCTTTGAATCTCTGTTTTATAGATTTTGGTTCGTCAGCTATCAGACTCGGGATTATTGAAGTTGAAGTCACCCACACTATCAAAGGCCTTTTGGTACACTTTTGGTTGAACTCTGAAAATGGCATGTATAGGACTACCCCTTTTTGTTGTTGGTCATGTACCCCTTGGTTTTGTATAAATTTGGATAGCCATGCGAAAATGGCTTATATACACTTTGAGCGTAGTATTATAATCGTTTTGTATGTTATTCATTAAGAGGTATGGTAATGTTTGGAAACGATTAGCCATTGGAATGGTTAATCATGATCATATTTTATGCTATATATGCTAAAAGGGCTAGTTGAATCATGGAAACTATGAATTAGGTAAAGTTTACCTTGAAGGCAGATGCTGACAGCAGCAGTGATGTAAATTTGAAAAATCACTAAAAATAGTAGGAATGGAATTAAATAGTGAATAAATTATGTAATCGAACCTTGATGAATCTACTTTCATATGGAAGAAACGAAATGATCATATGAGTCGTATGTTAAGAGAAATTTAAGTTTTCGTGAAAAAGGTCCAGAACAGTTTCTGAATCCCCTGTTCCGACTTTGGAAATTCATTATAAATTAACCAGAGATAATTAGAAGTCATTACATATATTTATAGATTCCTTTTCGAGTCTAGTTTCTATAGAAAGAAACGGCATAAGTATTGAAGCCCTGTACAAGGAGATATCTAAGTCGTAATGCATGAAGGTCAGAGTAGTCGAACCCTGAATCAGGGGAGACTTTAACTAATAAACTGTACTAATTGGATCGACCAAAAATTCTAGAAAAAATGTTGTACATGTATATATGAGCCTAGTTTCAGGAAAAATTTACGAAACTGGTTTTCGAGTTTTGAAACTCAAGATATGATTTTTAAGGCGATAGTGACGCAGTTAACCAGCTTATCTGGAAATTTTTAAATGGACTGTGGAAATAAGTGAGTTAAGTTCGTTCACACTTCGTGTCCGACTCCGGTAACGGTCCCGGGTACGGGGTGTTACAGAATATGTGTTCATTTTGAATTTAGTAAAAGTAGTTTATATGGGTAAAATTAATGTAATAAGGCCGTTTTAAAGTTTCATTTAATTGGGGATTTATTTAAATTGAATTATATCAGCTAGCAGTAGTGTAACACCACTCGCCTGTATCCGATGCCAAGACAAGGTTCGAGGTGCTACCGGACTTCACTCAAGCATACGCATATAAAATCGGGCCATAAAATTTCTTTTAAATTAAAAGTTCTCGTTTATGCATTTTGTCACTTAAATGGGCTTACAATGCCCAAAACATGCATTAGAGACGGTTAAGGACTAAACTGAGAACTAAAATGAACTTGGAAAATTTCATGCTTTAAGGATCCACACGCCCGTGTGCTAGAGACACGCCCATGTCCCGAACCCATGCCCAAAGACCTGGACATTTTTCCAATTTGGTCATGAACAAATTGAGGCCACACGACTAAGGCACACGCCCGTGTCCTATGACCGTGTCCTTCATACGGCTCAGACACATGGCTGTGTCTCTTGCCCGTGTGCACACTACCATGCATACTAACTTGAAAAACTTAGGTGCAGGAGACACACGGCTGGACAACACGCCTATGGGGGCAGACCGTGTGTTACACATGGCCTAGACACACGCCCGTGTGTCTACCCGTGTGGACAAATACAAGGCTATTTTCCAAGCCATTTTATCACCCTCACAACACATGCACGCATACTTATACAATAGCATACAACAAGGCATACATGGGCACTTAAACGTCCATAAACATGTTATGATCATGTCAATTTCTCATGCAATAGATACCATATATTTTACTCACATCCTTTCCACATTCTTGCCATAATCATTATAAACTCATCACATAAGACCATAGAAGATGCATGCATATATAAATAGGTTTACAACCTCAATAGCTAATGTAAGCCAATACATCTAGCTAAAACAAATGTCACACACTCAAATATTTAAACTCCTATACATGTCATAGACTCAAAGTACTTGAAATGACTTACACCAATGGCGATAGCTTGACAATTTGATAATATCTCCGATGAACTCCAACCCGAGCTTACCTGACAACACTAGAGAACATGGAAAAGGAAAGGGGGTAAGCTTTACGCTTAGTAAGTTCATATGAAAATAATAAGCAACTCATTAACATGGTTTTATCAATGTTCCCAACCTATTCTCAAGTTCATAATAAGTTGTCTTCTTGTACAAAAATCAATAAAATATTTATATTTGGAGCTACTAAACTACAAATTAAGTTCTGTTAATTTTCCTTGAAACTAGACTCATTTACCTTTCTACCATATAATTTTCGTAATTTTTGGTTTATGCAATTAGTATAGTTTATTCCTAAAAGTTACCTTTAGTTCACGGTTTGACAGTTCTGACCCTTTTGCACTAAAGTTTAATTATCTCATACCATAGGACTCGAATATTGTTGTCGTATATTTATCTTGAAAATAGACTCATTAATGATTCTAAACATATAAATTATAATTCATAAATATTTTTGTACAATTTATAATGATTTTCTCAAATAAGAATAATGGATTTCGAAAGTCATTCGCACTTTGTCTCACACAACTTCAATTATCTCATTATAGGAAATTCTTTTGCTTACAAGGTTTTTTATAATAAACTAGACCCAATAAGATTTAATTCTATATTTTA
Source organism: Gossypium hirsutum (assembly GCF_007990345.1). Taxonomy (NCBI): domain Eukaryota; kingdom Viridiplantae; phylum Streptophyta; class Magnoliopsida; order Malvales; family Malvaceae; genus Gossypium; species Gossypium hirsutum. The sequence goes on from NC_053424.1 coordinate 39,711,618, forward strand.
TTCAGCCTCTAACTCATTTTCCCCTATTTTTAGTGTATTTTCAAAGTTATACCACTGCAGTAGCCCAAAACTGTCAAGGCTAATTTACTCATTCACAATTATTGTTCACCAAATTAATACAACATCATTTCATCCATCATGGTAACAACACATAGCTATGCATCATAAGCATGGACCCATAATCTCAATGTCATCAAGTATCAAAGACTTAGTCCAAATCATGCCATTTTCATAGTACTCACCAAATACTATATACATCATAGATTTTCACATATCAAGGCATTACTCATAAGCTTAGTGTACATACTTGTACAACTTGTAACATAATTCAAGTACATACATGTACCAACTCGTAATAAAGTATATAATCACACCATCTTTAACATGCCCTCTTTAGGGCTTTCATCATATCATCCATTTCATTACCCGTTGAACACTCGGGATGCTAAAGGATGTTCGGAATTATCATACACTAAATAGAATATCAAAGCCATGTCCCATACATGGTCTTACATGGATCCACTATCGTTGCCATATCCCGGATATGGTCTTATAATAGCACACATATCATTATCGATGCCATGTCCTAGACATGGTCTTACACTGGCATACATTTAATATGGTGTCATGATACCTGAAATCCTAAGCATTCCTCAGAGTCACCAAGGATTTTCGAGATACAAAGCTATCATCACATTTTCATTGAATCATCACAAGTAAATTCCAATAAAGGCACATATCCACATTTTGTACAATATCAAGTATTAAGCACATGATAATGAAATTGATAAATTACTTTCGTACAAACTTACTCGTTTCAAAGAAACATCATATTCCATCAAACTTCCAATATATTAAATCATACACTTTATGCCATAACAATAGAGAATTTTAATTCAAGCATGATATTGCATTATTATTACCATACGAACTTACCTCGACAACAAATTGGTAAGAGAGGCCCAAACATCAATTTCTCGTTTTCCTCGTTCTAAGCCCGAATTTCATTTTTCATCATCTATAACATCACATTTAACTTATTAAAACAATATACTAATTAAATTAGTCCAATGACACATTTTGGAAAAATTTACAATTTTCCCCTTATACTTTGCCAAAATTACCAAATTGCCCCTAGGCTCCTAAAATGATTTTTATCACATTTTCTTACTCATTAAGCCTAGAAAAACCATTTTCATAACTATAGCAACTCACAAATTCTATTATTTCACACATTTACACTTATTTTACAACTTTGCAAAATAACCCTTTTTAGGTGCTTTCATGCAAACTTCTTTCACAAAAGTTGTTTATAACACTACCAAGACTCATATTCTTCCATAAAAACTCAAGAAACAACACATGCTTTCTTGGAAAAACCCTAGACTCTTAATCATTTTGCAAAATAGTCCCCTCTTTTGAAAGCTCATGCTTTAAAGGTTCCAAAAATGTAAAAATTATCAAAAAAAAGGTATTAAAAACACTTACTAGGGAAACATGTTGCTAAAATTTTCTAGCTCTCAAACCCCCCATGTTGCTACCATTTTCGGTGAAAGAGAGGAAGAAAAATGAAAGAAAATGACAACTTTTTCTTTATTTTATTTTATTACCAAAATGTCACATAATATCCCATAAATTTTGGATTTTTGACCAATCTTGTCTCCCTTGGCCGGCCATCACACTTTCAATTGTCTAATTTCACTTTATATACCCTCAATTTAAGATAGAAAGCAATTTAACACCTTTAGGCATCAAAACACAACTTTTACCTGTAACACCCCTATCCCGTAACTGTTGCCGGAATTGGTAAAGGGCATTATCAGACAGATAGAGCATTTCAGAATCACATTTATCATAAAACATCATTGCATAAGCAATCATCTTTTAAGATGATTTACGAGACCTAAAACATATTTTTAAGAATAGTTAGAACTAAACCGAACACATACAAAAATTTTCAGAATCCAAAGAAAATTTCACTTCTGATGAGGTCACACGCCCATGTGACCAGCCTTTGTGCCTCACACGGGAATCAGACACACCTATGTGAACTAGCTGCGCCAAAAAAATGCACCCGTACTGACTTTCACCCACGGCCATTAAGCACGCCCGTGTGCTATGGCCATGTGATACTTAATTAGTTACTGACTTTCTTACACGGCCATAAGGCACGCTCTTGTCCCCTGACTGTGTGGCACAATGCAGGCTTGGTTTAAGCCAATTTGCCACCCCTATATGAGTTTTTCTACTAGCAATGTTAAACAACATTCATACAACAATTTTCAGCCAATTTCATGCTCAAAACAAGCTTCATTACAACTAAATCATCATCATTCAATAACCCATTCAAAACCATATCAAAACTTAACACATTCATACCATTTGCTAGCCAACACTCGTAGCATAACATTTATTTACAAATCAAAACTTAATACATAGACCTTCTAGCCTATACATGCCATACTTTAAAATATTTACACTTTTAAAAGTACCAAAATGTAACACCCTGAATTTGGGCCTAGAAGTTTTGGGCCTTGAGCATGGGAGCGGTTGAAGGCAGCTTATAACATTTTGTTGTGCATGTAAATTTTGTTAATGAAGGCTTGTTTTAGTGGTTAAGTGTGCTGAGAAGTGTTGGAGAAGTCTTGGGTTCAAACATGGACTCTAGCAAAAATTTTGGTTTAAGGTGAATCAAACCCTGGGTGTAGTAGCTAGGCCTAAAGAATATTGTTGGAGAAATTGTGCCACAAAAAGCCTTGTGGTCTAGTGGAAAAGTAGCGCCACATAAGAGGTAGGAAGGTGGCGTCATAGAGTTGGCAAGGAGGTCCAGGGTTCAAAACTCATGGCAATCAAAGAGCATTTATTTTGCTAACAGGGGGCGGCAAGAGTTGGTGTTGAATTTAAACTCTAATGATGGAGGCATCCCACATCGGGAAGCTAACATAAGAGTGGATGCGAAGCTAGGTTTAAATGGAGAGAACCATGAGAAGAGTAAAGGTACCTTTCTTGGCTAAACCCTTTCGCTTTATGGCGTGCTCGTTTGGGTTGGGCATCGGCAAAGAGTGCTCGGAACGCGGATTAACTCAAGTCTCCTATCAGGTGTGTATTTCTCACTACTCTAGCTGTAGGATGGCTACTTCGGACCGTGATGGGCCAAAATGGGCCATGTAGGCCCAATGGGCCTACGGGCCCAATTGGATAAGTTGTTTGATTGTGTAGTAAATATTGGGTTGGACTATGTGAATCTCATATCTGTAGGCTAGCATTACTGAAATACCCCTGTAGGGTAGAATTACCGAGATACCCTTGCGGGGTAAAATTACCATTTTGCCCCTAGGGTGTTACTAAAATACCCCTATAGGGTAGAGTTACTGAAATACCCCTGTAGGGTAGAATTACTGAAATACCCCTGTAGGGTAGAAATATCGAAATACCCCTATAGGGTAGAATTACCGAGATACCCTTGCGGGGTAAAATTACCATTTTGTCCCTAGGGTGTTAAATGACTATTTTGCCCTTGTGGGCAAGTGACTGACTTGGACTGTGTGGTTGACGGATTTGATTGTGAATATATGTTGGTGATATGAATGACTTGACTGTTATTGTTTAATTCAAATATGGGCATGACATTCTGCATACATGACATGTTCCATGGGTTGGGATTTTGTACGGAAGAAGATTTGATCTGTTAGGATCGCATGGTTGCTTCACGACTATGGATCCACCGAAGGCTTAAGAGCCGTATATTCGTACTAATTTGATAAGGTCGCACGGGTCACCCGAGACGACTGTGGACCGATCGATGGCTGAGTGTCGATCATGTTATCGAATGCTGTGTGCCAAACATATTTGCCTAAGGTTATGTGCCAATATATGATTATTGACGACTCCGTGTCGATCGTATTTACTCAAGGCTGTGCCCCGACTATATTATCGTCGCTGATGGCTATGTGCCTGACATGATACATCTACCAATGGCTTAAAGCCAATTATTCTGATTATGGCTTTGTGCCAACCTACATATGGCTTTGTGCCAACCTGTTTATGGCTGTGTGCCGTTATTGTGGGCTTCGTGCCGATATTGTGGGCTTCGTGCCGATTATAGACTCGTTATCGATGGCTTTGTGCTACGTATTCTGTTAAGTGGCTTTGCCACATTATCTGATTCTGGTGGCTCTGTCACAATATCTGTATCTGGTGACTCTATCACAATATCTATTCTGGCAGCCATGCTGTAAATTTTGTGGTGTGTAGCGGATGGGTGGGTCGAGTTGTCTCCCCACATGGTGTAAGGTTGGTATGGGGGTGTATACGGCTGGATTGGGTTGGGATTGCATTCACATTCTGATTTTGATTCTGTTACCTGATATTGGTTCTGATTCTGTCACCTGATTCTGATTCTGATTCTGTCACCTGATTCTGATTCTGATTCTCATTTTGGTTCTAGTTCTGATAATGTTTCTTATTCTGTAATGGGCTAAGGCCTATCTGGTACTGTCTGTTATAATAGGCTAAGGCCCAATTGATACTGAAACTGTAAGTAGGGCTGGGGCCAAAATTTTAATTCTTTTATATGACTGACTGTTCTTTTTATATAGTAGGGGATTTCACACTGAGTTTTCGTAAACTCACCCCATTTATTAACCTTTCAGGTAATTTCCAAACTTAGACGGATCGGAGCTGCGAGGGGCTCAGAGGAAGCCACACACACTGTTTATGTTACAGTTTTGATTATTACTTTTAAATGCTTTTATGTGGGTTGTAGTAAAGCCGTTGTAATTTTCTGGATTTTAAATTTTGAATTTTATTTATTGTTTTTATAATTGCTAGTATTAGAACACGGTTTTCCAAAGCAACTACTGTTGTTTAAAACATCACGTATCCGCAATTGTTTTTAAATTAAGCTTCCGCAACTGCCAAGATTTTTACAAAGTTGTTAAGAATGTTATTCAACTGAGGTTTTCTAACAAGGTTTAAAAATGGTATAAGTTTTTAATTATTAAGAAGGGTCTTTAATGGAAACATGGTTTTCGAAAAACACATCAATGTGACACGCCAGATTCGAGCCAAACTTCCAAGCCGAGTTTGGGGTGTTACACAAAATGAGTTCGATAGTGTGGTGATGATCCTCGACTATCCATGAGCCTTTAGGAGCTACAATAACTGTAAAAGAGGCAGAAATCACATAGAGTAAGCTACAAAGAGCTTAGTAAGCCAAATACAATTGGTCTAACTACTAAAGCATATAAGTACAATTCAACCTTAAAGATTCATAGCCATTTTATAGAATAATTCATAAGCTTAACCGTGCTCCTTTGTTTGCATTTATGTCATGCTTCATTTTCAAATTCCATACATATTTCATAGAGACAGAGTCTTTCATATTCAGAATTTTTAGTACGATTCATACGTACCTGTATAGGTTATACATTTCATATACTCAATCTCATATTTTCAACTCTATAATCAGACGGTTCAGAAACGATACAGATACTCGTAAACAAGTACAACGCCGACGTCCCGGACATGGTCTTACATGTAATTCAATATCGATGCCTTTGTCCCAGACAGGGTCTTACACGAAATCAGATACGATGCTGATCTCCCAGACATGGTCTTATACCTAAATCTCAATCGAGGCCTGTGTCTCAGACACGGTCTTACACGATATCTCAGGTAGATGTCAATGTTCCTTTAGAAGTATACAGAGCTTTTCGGATACTAACATATTATCAGACTTTACTCGAAATATATTCATCAAGCTCTCAAGGCCATCCAATATAGATTACAATTTATATATGTGGAATTTAGTAAATTTAACACATAATTGTAATTTGACTTACCTTGGACAGATTTCTGAAGAAACGAGTCGACTATTCAACTATTTTGGACTTCCCTCAATCTAAGTCCAATTTTCTTTGTTCTTGATCTAATACAATTCAAATTCAACCATTCAACCATTCATTTCATTCAAAAATAATCCATGAACACATATTTAGGGGCACTTTACATTTTAGCCCTTACATTTTCACACTTTGACAACGTAGTCCATTTTTCACAAAATCACAAATATGCAAAATTCACCAAGACTATAGCTTGGCCGAATATACATGGCTTCCATACCAGCCCAAATAACATATTTAATTCACAATATAGTCCTTCAAAACCTCATTTTCACAAATTAGCCCAAATAGCTCTATTTCATCAAAATTCAAAGACAAAACTTATAAATCATTTACCAAGCCTTTATAATTCATCCAAAAACATTACAAAACTCATGATATCAACAATGGCATTTCATGAAATCTTTAACAGAAATGGAAATTCAGACATGGGTTTTGAAGAACACGAAGCAACGATCACCGAAACGTAGAAATTATCAAAAACTGAACAAATTTCATACCTCAATTTAGCTACCAAAGTGCCGAATGTACAAAAGATTCAAACCCTTCTTTCTTTTTCTGATTTTTGGCTAAATGCATGATAATATGGCTACCTTTTCTTTTGTTTTTTTTCAATTAACATTATTTCACCTTTTACCAATTTGCTTATGGCATATACCATTAAATTTCTACCAACTAATGTCCATCTTTGTCTACCATTACTATAAATGGTAAATTTGACATGCAAGGACCTTTATTTTAAAATCCAAGCCAATTAGGTGCTTTAACATTTAGCACTCAACTTTTACACTTTACGCGATTTAATCCTTTTTCATAATTAAGCACGGAAACAGACAAATTAAATCACAGAAATATCACAGACATAAATTCACATATCACAGACATAGAAAATAATATTAAAATATTTTTTAGTCTCAGATTTTTGGTCTCGAAACCACTTTTCCAACTAGGGTCAAAACCAGACTGTTACATTACCTTTTACGCGATTTAGTCCTTTTTCGAAATTGGACTAGAAATCGCTAAAATTAATATACCAAAAGTTTTATGCACCTTTATAAACATGCTATATCACATAAAATAACATCAAAATAATTTTCTCTGGCCTCGAAATAGTGGTTCCGAAACTAATATTTTGACTAGGCCCAAAATCGGGCTGTTACAATTCTCCCCTCTTTAGGGATTTTCGTCCCCGAAAATCTTACCAGAAGAAGTTGCTTTCAACTTCCATGAATCACTTTCACATTTTTCTCATAATTTATAATTCATCTCAATCTCATACTTAGGATTCTCTTCCTTCCCATAATTGCGGTATAAACCTCAGAGCTCAATTCAAAATACTAAAGGCCGACATTCTCGGAACTATAAACTCAGAGACATATAACTCAGTCACATCTGTCGAATAATATATCTATACACACTAAAATAATCATGCGGACTTCCATCATCAATCTAACACAAACCAATTGGTATCTCTCCTTCCCAGAGGTGAGAGATATCCCGATACGAAATTCAATTAGTCTTTTCTCATTTTCTTTTCAATGTCATCACTGATAATAATAACCTCGAATACATTGGATATTCAGCTTAACCCTAAAGACAATTCAACATCTTTTGGGAGAACAGACAAGATGCAACTGTGAGCTCTCTACACAATTCACTGCATAACCCAAATTTTCTCGGTACTTAAATTTTACTCTAAAATAATAGTAACAGAAACCAGAAATTAGGTCTTCAACTATTTAGAGACTTTACTAACATGTATCAAACGATTCAAACTTTATGAACGTGCTATCTTTATCAATCAAAACAACTTTACTTATAACCACATCTCTCGAATGAGAGTAGTCTAACTAATATGTTTCCACATCATACTCATACGAATACAATTTCTCCATTTCTAACTGCACGCTTACTTACTCGTAAATGCGCAACATTATTCCCGGACCAGAGAATAAACTTAAATGCTAATAACTTAATTTACCTTTGCTGATAATAATTCTCTACACGAAGATTAGAGAAATCAAAATACTAGAATCCCTACACTTCCATAGTCGAGCCACAAGCATAATCATAATAGATACTATTATTGCACGTCAAAGGATACACTTAAGGATAAGCCAGGTTTGATAATTCTCAAAATAAGAACGATAGGAAAAACTAAGATAAAGAATTCCAGATATAATACCATACCAGAAATCTGAGAATATAACCCCGAAGAAAATAATGAGGAAAATCCGAAAAATCCCTCAGAAAAAACCAGAAGGAAACTACCATCTATACGCTCTGGAATTCCATCATAACAGAGATAATATATTTCCCGTATATATATAAAACCATAATTAATGGAAATATCAGAATGGTCTTACATGAATTTTTACCGTCGACTCCATTCTGACATATCAAAATAGAATTCTGAGGAGATAGAAATGTCAATTATAACTAACCGGATCAACAGGGCTTTCGCCTGGTATCACAGTCGCTAACATCCTCATACACTAAGAATTTCAATAGAAATGAGCAACCATATATATTCCCAAGGATAAAGGAAAATACAGAATACTCAAAAGAGAGAGATAGCTAAAATTTTACTTAATTGAATCCGTCATACTCAGACATCTTTGCAAATCCGACATCATTCCTCTGATTAATTTTGTCATCACTAATCCCATAATACTCCATTATTGCACTCTTTAGTTTCACCTTTGCAAGCTTATGCAACATATTTCTCGTCAATTTTGTCATATAACTCTATTCTGGTAAGGGGGTGAAGATTGTAAAGCCTCTAAATTTTTGGCTCTCACACATATACACACTTAACAACAACACAGTATCATGCACATCTGATTCAAACATCTCAAATTTCCAACTTGTTATGAACACACTTTCACATATCTTAATAACACATGCAACTTTATTTCATATGAATACTAGCCAAACATCAGTGAATTTATCACAATACAAATTTTCATTTCTTTTGCTCGAATCACCATTAATGTTTAATCAAGTTTCAACACTTAGCCTTAATTTACTTACCAACCTTTATCAAATTAGAGAACGTCTTACAGTCTTGAGTACATCGTTTACCTGATGCCATAGTACAACTATGGTCTTGTATTAGCTCTCGTCCATCTGTGTCGATGCCGTGTCCCAGACAGGTCTTACACTGACACATATCAACCCGATGCCATGTCCCAGACACGGTCTTACACTAGCTTTCATGATGTGGCTGATGCATGTCCCAGACATGTCTTACACTAGCACACATATCCGTGCCGACGCCATGTCCCATACATGGTCTTACACTGACACATCTCGTAGCCGATGCATGTCCTAAACATGTCTTACACTGGCTTACGTCCCGAGGTCGATGTATGTCCCAAACATGTCTTACACTAGCACTCGTCTCAATGCCGATGCCATGTCCTCGACATGGTCTTACACTGACTCTCATAATGTGGCCGATACATGTTCCAGACATGTCTTACACTGGTGCACATATCTCCTACACTACCATGGTCCAACCATGGTCTTATCCGTCAATCCATAATCGAGCGATCGTACTCAATTCTAGCGTTCTACTCTTTGATCTTTCATTTCAGTTTTCATGCTATAATAACATTTATGACATCTTTAATTCAAATATTTAAACATAAATGTCTATTACATGTACATACTCATTACACATCATCAAATAGAAGTACTTATACACACATTCTATCATTTCGAGTAAAGTTTTCTTTTCATAATCACTAGACCAAATGAGTTAGGCACGTAACATCGTATGAATACTAACATGCATGAAAGAGCTTATCACAACTTTCATCATCATAGCAACATCATCAAAACCATATCATTCATTTCAGATAGACCGACATTCGTATTCATTTTACGTTAACTTTCCAATTCGTTTTACGTTAACTTTTCAGTTATCTCATTTAGACAAGTATACTCATACATGCACTCTATGAATTCTGAGTAACTTTACTTATCCCACTCATTTAATCAAACTAGTCATGTACTTAACACCATACGAGAGCCAGAAAACGTGAATAAGTATATTCCAATTTGTACTTTCATTTCACATCATCGTATGCATATCATTACAAACATGTAAATCAATCCAAGTAATTTAACACTTATACTCAGACTATGCGAATTCGCCAACCATATTCATTCAAATAAGTATACATGAACATTCTTTCTACTTGTATTTTTTAGTCAGTTATCTAAACATAAATTTTCTTTTCACTCGAACAAATCAATCATGTACAGCATGGGATTATCAATCAATCATAGATAAGCTCATTATACCATGTACACATTCTATTTCATGTTCCTCATATCACAAATATATACATATACATTTCACGAATTCTTGTTCGTAACTTTTTGAGTTTCAACTCTTCATAACTGTACTTTACTGAATACATTAGCATCATTATCAACGTGATCGGGTGTAGCTCTATTGGAGAGTACCTTGCCGACACAAGATAGTTCTCATTTGCGCCGGGAGACATTACACTATCACAAACTTGTGGCATGTATAGCTAGACTCTTACATGTGCTAGGTTAGTCTGAGAATCGACTAAATCATGCTTTGATACCACTAAATGTAACACCTCCCGCCCGTATCCGACGTTGGGACAGGGTTCGAGGTGCTCCGACTTAACTCAAGCATACGCATATAAAACCTGGCCATAAAATTTCTTTTAACTTAAAAGTTATGGTTCACATGCATTTTGTCCCTTAAACAGGCTTACGTGGCCCAAAACATGCATTAGAGACGGTTCAGGACTAAACCAAGAACTAAAATAAACTTGGAAAATTACATGCTTTAAGGCTCCACACGCCCGTGTGAGTATAGAGCACACGTCCTTGTGTTAAGGACATGCCCATGTCCCGAACCCGAGTTCAAAGACCTGGACATTCTACCAATTTGATCATGAACAAATTAAGGCCACACGACTAAGGCACACGCCCGTGTCCAATGACCGTGTCCTTCACACGGCTAAGACACATGGCCGTGTCTCTTGCCTGTGTGCATACTACCATGCATACTGACCTGAAAAACTTAGGTACAGGAGACACACGGTAGGACAACACGCCCATGGGGGCAGATCGTGTGTCACACACGGCCTAGACACACGCCCGTGTGTCTACCCGTGTGGACAAATACAAGGCTATTTCCAAGCCATTTTATCACCCTCACAACACATGCACACATACTTATACAATAGCAAACAACAAGGCATACAGGGGCATTTAAACATCCATAAACATGTTATGATCATGTCAATTTCTCATGCAATAGATATCATAGATTTTACTCACATCCTTTCCACATTCATGCCATAATCTTTATAAACTCATCACATAAGACCATCGCACATGCATGCATATATAAATAGGTTTACAACCTCAATAGCTAATGCAACCCAACACATCTGGCTAAAACAAATGTCACACACTCAAATATTTAAACTCCTATACATGCCATGGACTCAAAGTACTTGAAATTACTTACACCAATGGTGATAGCTTGACAATGTGATAATATCTCCGACGAACTCTAACTCGAGCTAACCTGACAACACTAGAGAACATGGAAAAGGAAGGGGGGTAAGCTTTACGCTTAGTAAGTTCATATGAAAACAATAAGCAACTCATTAACATGGTTTTATCAATGTTCCCAACCTATTCTCAAGTTCATAATAAGTTGTCTTCTTGTACAACGTCAATAAAATATTTATATCTGGAGATACGAAACAGAAAATTAAGTTCTGTTAATTTTCCTTGAAACTATACTTATGTACCTTTCTACCATACAATTTCCAGAATATTTGGTTTAGCCAATTAGTACAGTTTATTCCTCAAATTTACCTCTGGTTCACGGTCTAACAGTTCCAACCCTTTTGCACTAAAGTTTAATTATCTCATAGCACAAGACTCATATAATGTTCCTGTCTATTTTGCTTGAAAATAGACTCATTAAGGATTCTAAACATATAAATTATAATTCATAAATATTTTTCTATAATTTATAATAATTTTCTCAAATCAGAACAAGGGATTTTGAAGTCATTCTGACTTTGTCTCACACAACTTCAATTATCTCATTATAGGAATTTCTTTTACTTACACGGTTTTTTTATAAGAAACTAGATTATCAACCCGTAATAAAGTATATAATCATCCCTTCTTTAGCATGCCCTCCTTAGGGCTTTCATCACATCATCCATTTCATTACCCGTTGAACACTCGAGATGCTAAAGGATGTTTGGAATTATCATACACTAAATAGAATACCAAAGTCATGTCCCATACATGGTCTTACATGGATCCATATATCGTTGCCATATCCCAGATATGGTCTTATAATAGCACACATATCATCACTGATGCCATGTCCTAAACATGGTCTTACACTGGCATACATTTAATATGGTGTCATGATACCCGAAATCCTAAGCATTCCTCAAAGTCACTAGGGATTTTCGAGATACAAAGCTATCATCACATTTTCATTGAATCATCACAAGTAAATTCCAATAAAGGCATATATCCACATTTTTTAAATATCAAGTATTAAGCACATGATTATGAAATTGATAAATTACTTTCGTACAAACTTACTCGTTTCAAAGAAACATCATATTCCGTCAAACTTCCAATATATTAAATCATACACTTAATGCCATAACAATAGAGAATTTAAATTCAAGCATGATACTGCATTATTATTACCATACGAACTTACCTCGACACCAAATTGGTAAGAGAGGCCTAAACATCAATTTCTCGTTTTTCCTCGTTCTAAGCCCAAATCTCGTTTTTCATCATCTATAACATCACATTTAACTTATTAAAACAATATACTAATCAAATTAGTCCAATGACACATTTTGGCAAAATTTACAATTTTGCCCCTATACTTTGCCAAAATTACCAAATGGCCGCTAGGCTCGTAAAATGATTTTTATCACATTTTCTTACTCATTAAGCCTAGAAAAATAAATTTCATACCTATAGCAACTTACAAATTCAATTATTTCACACATTTACACTTATTTTACTACTTTACAAAATAACCCTTTTTAGGTGCTTTCATGCAAACTTCTTTCACAAAAGCTGTTTATAACACTACCAAGACTCATATTCTTCCATAAAAACTCAGAAAACAACAAATATGCTTTCATGGAAAAACCCTACACTCTTAATCATTTTGCAAAATAGTCCCCTCTTTTGAAAGCTCATGCTTTAGGGGTTTTAAAAATGTAAAAATTATCAAAAAAAGGCATTAAAAACACTTACTTACTAGGGATGTAACGCCCCCACGCCCGAGACCGTCGCCGGAGTCGAGTATGAGGTGTTACTAAGCTTAATTTAACATATTTAGAACTTTGGATTATTTATTTCTACATTCGCAGCTTTTAAGCTACTTGCATCACAGTCACAAGAAAAATCATATCTCGAGTTACGAAACTTGAAATCAAGATCTGTAAATTTTCCCTGAATCTAGACTCATATACCTATCTACTAATTTTTTTATAGAATTTTTGGTTGGGCCATTTAGTACAGTTTATTAGTTAAAGTTACCCCTGTTTCAGGACTTGACTGGTCTGACCTCTGTTTACTATGAACCACATTTCTCTCTGTAAAAAATTCATATGAATATGAGGTTTATTTCTCATGAAACTAGACTCAATAAGTATTCTGATAATATAAAATACACTACATAATTATATCTTTAAGATTTATGGTGAATTTCTAAATTTGGAACAGGGGATTCAGAAACTGCTATGACCTTGTTTCACTAAAATTCTAATAACTTCTAACATATAATTCCTTTTCTTGTTTAATTTGTTTCATGTGAAACTAGACATAATAAGCTTCAATTTGATATGTACTGCATCACCAAATTCAAGTTCTATGATTTTTAGTAAATTTTCAAACTCGCGTCAGTGTTGCTGCAGTATTCTGTTTATGGCAAATTTCATCCTTTTTATGAGTTTTTATGCACTAAGTATCTTAATAGTTTTCCTTAACATCAAACATAATCTACACTAACCATTTTCATAATTTATCATTATCAAGCATTTCCTCAACCGTTCCACAATCATACCATAAGATCATTTACACAAAATAGGTATATTGCTATACATGCCATACTTAAATTTACAAGCCATTTACCAAAAGTTTTCCGGATAGTGTGACTGAGCCTTCGACCTATCCCGACTCCTGAGCTGGCTTGTCCAAAACTACAATGAGTAAGGAGGGAGTAAGCATAAATGCTTAGTAAGTTCATATGCAAATAATAAGTAACATAACAAACAGTTATACCAATCAACATTAGCATACATCACTAAAACACATATCACATTTCTGATCATTTTTCATCATCTTATTACCTTATAGTGGTTGTATCAATACTCAACCCGAGGGTTAAATACATACCTGTCCAAAATAACCATTTCACATCACTCACCAATACTTCTCTTTACATCTCGAATATTCCTCCATTGAGTAGAACTTTACCCGTTGAACACATCGGAATATAATTCGGATACATGGATAACTTGCACATAAGTGCCATATATGCAATCAAGCAATCATGTAACCCGCCCATAAGCGAACTCGGACTCAACTCAACAAGCTCAGGCGTCCGCATCCATAAGTGAACTCGGACTCAACTCAACGAGTTCGGATGCCTAGTTACATCTCACGAACTCGGACTCAACTCAACGAGTTCGGACATTCGCATCCATAAGTGAACTCGGACTCAACTCAACGAGTTCGGATGCTCAATCATCCTAGTGACATGTCACTTGTATCCTAATCTATTCCTAAGGTTCAAACGGGATTTTTCTCGAACACTTATCCTTGCCGTCTTCCGTAGAATGCCGAAATCAATACTCGGTAACAATTATATTTAACAAGTAGCTCACATAATTTACATATTATTTGAAATTAACCACAAAGCATACATTTCATAATGAAATTCAGCATAACACATAATTAATATCAATAACTTAAAAATAACAATTATGCTACGTTATTTACACATGAACTTACCTTGGTACCAAAATACAAAGATTTTGCAATTTAGTCCACAATCTTTTCTTTTCCTCGATTGAGGTCGATTCCACGTCTTTCTTGATTATGGAGCTTGGAAGCTTGAAACAAACCCTAGCTGTGGAGAACCCTTGAAATTTTGGCCTAATGAAGAAGATGGACAAAAATTGGCTTTTAATTTTGTTTTTAATTCATTTTAATAACTAAATGACCAAAATACCCTTACTAGTAAACTTTCCAAAAATTCCTTCCATGTCTTAATTTTGTCCATGAACTTAAAATTGGTCAAATTGCTATTTAAGACCTCCTCATTAATATTCCAAAACAATTTCATACTAAAAACTTCTAGAATGCAAGTTTTGCAACTTATTCGATTTAGTCCCTACTTTCAATTTAAGCACTTTAGGCATAGAATTTCATCACGAAATTTTCACACAATCATGCAATCATATCATAAACCTCAAAATAATTATAAAATAATTATTTCTATCTCAGATTTATGGTCACAAAACCACTATTCCGATTAGGCCCTAATTCGGGATATTACAACTCTCCCCCCTTTAAGGATTTTCGTCCTCGAAAATCTTACCGGTAAACAGATGTGGGTATTGATTTCTCATAGTTTCTTTGGATTCCCATGTAGCTTCTTCTACTCCATGCCTTTGCCACAACACCTTCACAAGTGCAACATTTTTATTCCTTAGTTGTTTGACCTCTCGAGCTAAAATCTTAATCGATTCTTCTTCGTAGGTC
Organism: Gossypium hirsutum; assembly: GCF_007990345.1. Lineage (NCBI taxonomy): Eukaryota > Viridiplantae > Streptophyta > Magnoliopsida > Malvales > Malvaceae > Gossypium > Gossypium hirsutum. The sequence goes on from NC_053424.1 coordinate 39,727,346, forward strand.
ATATCTGGTTGTAGTTCAATTTCTGTCGGTGAAACTACATGTGAAGGATCCGAACAATACCGACGTAACATAGATACGTGGAACACATCATGAATCTTCTCTAATTCAGGTGGTAATGCTAGCCGATATGCTACCGGTCCAACTTTTTCAATTACTTCATACGGCCCAACAAAACGCGGACTTAATTTGCCCTTCCGTCCAAATCTAAGGACTTTCTTCCACGGAGTCACCTTTAAAAATACTTTATCACCAACTTGAAATTCAATGTCCTTTCTCTTTAGGTCTGTATAAGATTTCTGTCTATCTGAAGTAGCTTTCAAACAATCTCAAATTATCTTCACTTTTTCTTCAGTTTCTTTTATTAGATGAACTCCATAAATCTGATTTTCCTTGAGTTCAGTCCAATACAATGGCGTTCGACACTTACGACCATATAATGCTTCATAAGGTGCCATTTTCAAGCTCGTTTGATAACTATTATTGTAAGAAAATTCCACCAACGGTAAGTATCTTTCCAAACTTCCTTGAAATTCCAATACACAACATCTAAGCATATCTTCAAGAATCTGAATTATTCTTTCTGATTGTCCATCAGTTTGTGGATGAAAAGCAGTACTGAAATTTAACTTCGTACCTAACGTGTCTTGCAACTTTTGCCAAAACCGCGAGGTAAACCTTGGACCTCTATCTGAAATAATCGATAATGGTATTCTGTGTAATCTAACAATTTCTTTAATATACAGTTCAGCCAACTTGTTAATAGAATAATTCGTACGTACCGGGATAAAATGAGCCGACTTAGTTAATCTGTCAACTATTACCCAGATGGCATCTTTCTTTCCCGGAGTCAATGGCAATCCTGAAACAAAATCCATAGTAATCCGATCCCATTTCCATTCAGGAACCATAATAGGCTGGAGTAATCCTGAAGGTACTTGGTGTTCAGCTTTCACCTGTTGACAAATTAAGCATTTGGACACAAACTCTGATATATCTCTTTTCATTCTATTCCACCAATACATTTTCTTCAAGTCATTATACATTTTCGTACTACCTGGATGAATCGAGAAATAACCACTATGTGCTTCCTGTAGGATCTTTTGAATCAGTTCCTCATTCTTCGGTACACAAATCCCATTTTTAAACATTAAACACCCATCAGAACCAATTTTGAAATCTGACTCTGTATCAACTTCACACTGCTTTCTCTTGGCTTGCAAATATTGATCATCTTTCTGAGCTTCAGAAATCTCTTGTAAAAACTTCGGTTTTACTCTTAGCTCTGCTAGAATCGAACCATCATCTGACACTTTCAACTGAGTGTTCATAACTCTCAAAGCAAACAACAACTTTCTGCTCAAAGCATCAGCAACCACATTCGCTTTTCCCGGATGATAATCAATAATAAGCTCGTAATCTTTCAATAACTCCAACCATCTTCGCTGTCTTAAATTCAAGTCTTTTTGTGACATCAAGTACTTAAGACTTTTATGATCGGTATATACCCGGCACTTTTCACCATACAAATAATGTCGCCAAATTTTCAAAGCAAACACCACCGCAGCCAATTCCAAATCGTGAGTAGGATAATTCCTCTCATGGGGTTTTAACTGCCTCGAAGCATATGCCACCACTTTTCCTTCTTGCATGAGTACACACCCCAAAACATTTAGAGAAGCATCACTATACACCACAAATTCTTTACCTAATTCGGGTTGTACCAACACTGGTGCTTCAGTTAATAACTTTTTCAATTCTTCAAAACTCTGTTGACATTCTTCCGTCCATTCAAATTTAACATCCTTTCGGAGTAGTCTAGTCATAGGAGCAGCAATTATAGAAAATCCATTTACAAACCGCCGATAATACCCAGCTAGCCCCAAGAAACTTCTAACTTCAGTTACGTTTTTCGGTGGTTTCCAATCAACAATGGCTGAAATTTTACTAGGGTCAACCCGTATACCATCACCTGAAACAATATGACCCAAAAATCCAACTTCCCGGAGCCAAAATTCACTTTTACTAAACTTAGCATACAGCTGCTTATCTCTCAAAGTTTGCAAAACTATCCTCAAATGCTCAGCACGCTCTGTCTCATCTTTTGAATAAATTAAAATATCATCTATAAACACCACAACAAATCTGTCCAAGTATGGCTGAAATATGTGATTCATTAAATCCATAAACATAGCAGGAGCATTTGTCAACCCGAATGGCATAACTAAAAATTCATAATGACCGTACCTTGTTCTAAAAGCAGTTTTAGGCACATCCGACTCCTTTACCCGCAGTTGGTAATACCCAGATCTCAAGTCAATCTTTGAAAACCATGTCGCTCCTTTTAGCTAATCAAACAAATCATCAATTCTTGGAAACGGATACTTGTTTTTGATTGTCACCTTGTTTAACTGTCGATAATCAACACACAACCTCATAGAACCATCCTTCTTTTTCACAAATAACACGGGAGCACCCCAAGGTGAAAAACTCGGTCTCACAAAACCTTTATCAGTCAACTCTTGCAATTGCGACTTTAATTCCTTCAACTCTGCTGGTGCCATTCTATACGGAGCAATCGAAATCGGAGCTGTTCCCGGTATCAAATCAATACCAAATTCTACTTCCCTGACTGAAGGCAAACCCGGCAATTTTTCTGGAAATACGTCCGCAAATTCACACACAACCGGCACTGATTCAACTTTCTTTTCAACTTCTTTTGTATTAATTACATACGCCAAATAAGCTTCATAACCCTTTCTCAGATATCTTTGAGCCGACATTGAAGAAATCACACTAGGCAATGCCTCTGATTTATCTGATTCAACCCGCAGAGTTTCACCATTTTCACACTTTAATTCTATAACCTTTTCTTTGCAATTTATTTTAGCATCATGTAATGTCAACCAATCCATACCCAAAATAACATCAAACTCATCAAACGGCAACAACATCAAGTCGGCCGGAAAGTAATGATCCCGAATCATTAAAGGACATTTCTTACATACTTTATCAACAGTCACACATTTGCCTAACGGATTCAACACTCTAATCATAAATTCTGTATTCTCAACAGGTATATTCATACTAGACACCAATTTCATGCACACATATGAATGAGTAGAACCAGGATCAATCAAAGCAATAACATTAACATTATAGAGAGAAAATGTACCGGTAATCACATCAGGTGAGGAAGCATCTTCACGCGCTTTAATAGCATAAGTTCTAGCCGGAGCCCTTCCTTCAGGTCTAACCGGTGCATCCCTGGCTACATTCTTACTGCTTGCTTCGCTCCCAGCTTTTCTTGGATATCTTCCTCTCGAATCCATCCCACTTGTTTTTGTATTCTGAAATTTTTCTTTTTCAGCTCTCTCTGGGAAGTCTCTAATAAAATGATCCAGAGAACCACATCGAAAACATTCATTTGCTCTACACGGACCAAAATGATTTCTACCACATTGCTGGCACTCAGGTTTAACAAATCTCGAGTTCCCTACACTGGTTGCCGAAGTAGTCTGGGATTTAGGACCCACATTTTGCTTCTTATAATTCCCATATGATTGCCCAGCTGAAGCTTGGGAACGAGGATTCATATTCCTTGACTTTCCAGGTTGCTGTGAAAATGAACTACTCATCGGTCTTTTCTTCCAATTTCTAGTTTCAGCCTCCACCTTTTTCTTTTCTTTAAGTAATTCTTCGGCCTTACAAGCTCGATCAACCAATACTACCATTTCTTTTAATTCAAGAATTCCAACAAATACCTTGATGTCTTCGTTGAGCCCGTCTTCAAATCGTCGGCACATCTTGGCCTCTGTAGGAACATACTCTCTGGCATACTTACTTAATCAAACAAACTCTCTTTCATACTCTATAACCGTCATATTACCTTGCTTCAGCTCAAGAAATTCTTTACGCTTCTGATCAATAAATCTTTCACTAATATATTTCTTCCGAAACTCTTATTGAAAAAATTCCCAAGTTATTTTCTCTTTCGGTACCACCGAAATCAAAGTCTTCCATCAATTATAAGCTGAATCCCTCAACAAAGATATAGCGCATTTTAAACATTCTTCATGTGTACAAGATAATTCATCAAATACCCGGATAGAATTCTCAAGCCAGAACTCTGCTTTCTCGGCATCATCATCAATATTTGCTTTAAATTCTTCGGCCCCTTGCTTGCAAATTCTATCAACTGGAGTTCTGTGAAATTTCATCAGATCCATACCTTGAGGCATCGGGGGTACAGGTTGAGGAATTGGGGGAGGTGGGGGAGGTCGTACATTTGGGTTCGTACGAACGAACTCAGTGTACCATGCACTCATCATTTGGAGAAAGGCTTCTCGATCCCTTTCTCCTCCTCCCTGACCAACAATAGGAGGTGGATTTTCAGTCGGAGCTGCTCCTTCAGCCGGAGCTGGCGCATTACTCTCTACTTCATCTGCCACAACTGGATCGGGATCCATTTACTATAAAAAAATCATTTAAAAAGGTCAGAAGTCGTCACACTATCACAATTTATACATATGGCATGTATAGCAAAATCCGTACATACAACACGTAGTCCGAGAACAGACTAAACCTGCTCTGATACCACTAAATGTAACGCCCCCACGCCCGAGACCGTCGTCGGAGTCGAGTATGAGGTGTTACTAAGCTTAATTTAACATATTTAGAACTTTGGATTATTTATTTCTACATTCGCAGCTTTTAAGCTACTTGCATCACAGTCACAAGAAAAATCATATCTCGAGTTACGAAACTTGAAAACAAGATCCGTAAATTTTCCCTGAATCTAGACTCATATACCTATCTACTAATTTTTTTATAGAATTTTTGGTTGGGCCATTTAGTACAGTTTATTAGTTAAAGTTACCCCTGTTTCAGGACTTGACTGGTCTGACCTCTGTTTACTACGAACCACATTTCTCTATGTAAAAAATTCATATGAATATGAAGTTTATTTTTCATGAAACTAGACTCAATAAGGATTCTGAGAATATAAAATACACTACATAATTATATCTTTACAATTTATGGTGAATTTCTAAAGTTGGAACAGGGGATTCAGAAACTGCTATGACCCTGTTTCACTAAAATTCTAATATCTTCTAACATATAATTCCTTTTCTTGTTTCATTTGTTTCATGTGAAACTAGACATAATAAGCTTCAATTTGATATGTAGTCCATCACCAAATTCAAGTTCTATGATTTTTAGTAAATTTTCAAACTTGCATCAGTGTTGCTGCAGTATTCTGTTTATGGCAAATTTCATCCTTTTTATGAGTTTTTATGCACTAAGTATCTTAATAGTTTTCCTTAACATCAAACATAATCTACACTGACCATTTTCATAATTTATCATTATCAAGCATTTCCTCAACCGTTCCACAATCATACCATAAGATCATTTACACAAAATAGGTATATTGCTATACATGCCATACTTAAATTTACAAGCCATTTACCAAAAGTTTTCCGGATAGTGTGACTGAGCCTTCGACCTATCCCGACTCCTGAGCTGGCTTGTCCAAAACTACAATGAGTAAGAAGGAGGGAGTAAGCATAAATGCTTAGTAAGTTCATATGCAAATAATAAGTAACATAACAAACAGTTATACCAATCAACATTAGCATACATCACTAAAACACATATCACATTTCTGATCATTTTTCATCATCTTATTACCTTATAGTGGTTGTATCAATACTCAACCCGAGGGTTAAATACATACCTGTCCAAAATAACCATTTCACATCACTCACCAATACTTCTCTTTGCATCTCGAATATTCCTCCATTGAGTAGAACTTTACCCGTTGAACACATCGGAATATAATTCGGATACATGGATAACTTGCACATAAGTGCCATATATGCAATCAAGCAATCATGTAACCTGCCCATAAGCGAACTCGGACTCAACTCAACAAGCTCAGGCGTTCGCATCCATAAGTGAACTCGGACTCAACTCAACGAGTTCGGACATTCGCATCCATAAGTGAACTCGGACTCAACTCAACGAGTTCGGATGCTCAATCATCCTAGTGACATGTCACTTGTATCCTAATCTATTCCTAAGGTTCAAACGGGATTTTTCTCGAACACTTATCCTTGCCGTCTTCCGTAGAATGCCGAAATCAATACTCGGTAACAATTATATTTAACAAGTAGCTCACATAATTTACATATTATTTGAAATTAACCACAAAGCATACATTTCATAATGAAATTCAGCATAACACATAATTAATATCAATAACTTAAAAATAACAATTATGCTACGTTATTTACACATGAACTTACCTTGGTACCAAAATATAAAGATTTTGCAATTTAGTCCACAATCTTTTCTTTTCCTCGATTGAGGTCGATTCCACGTCTTTCTTGATTATGGAGCTTGGAAGCTTGAAACAAACCCTAGCTATGGAGAACCCTTGAAATTTCGGCCTAATGAAGAAGATGGACAAAAATTGGCTTTTAATTTTGTTTTTAATTCATTTTAATAACTAAATGACCAAAATACCCTTACTACTAAACTTTCCAAAAATTCCTTCCATGTCCTAATTTTGTCCATGAACTTAAAATTGGTCAAATTGCTATTTAAGACCTCCTCGTTAATATTCCAAAACAATTTCATACTAAAAACTTCTAGAATGCAAGTTTTGCAACTTATTCGATTTAGTCCCTACTTTCAATTTAAGCACTTTAGGCATAGAATTTCATCACGAAATTTTCACACAATCATGCAATCATATCATAAACCTCAAAATAATTATAAAATAATTATTTCTATCTCAGATTTATGGTCACGAAACCACTATTCCGATTAGGCCCTAATTCGGGATATTACAAGGGAAATATGTTGCTGCCATTTTTTGGTGAATGAGAAGACGAAAAATGAAAGAAAATGACAACTTTTTCTTTATTCTATTTTATTACCAAAAAGTCACATAATATCCCATAAATTTTGGCTTTTTGACCAATCTTTTCTTGCTTGTCCGGCCATCAAACTTTCAATGGTCTAATTTCACTTTAAAGGCCCCCAATTTAAGATACAAATCAATTTAACACTTTAGGCATCAAAGTACAACTTTTACCTTTTACGCGATTTGGTCCTTTTTAGAAATTAGACTAGAAATCGCTAAAATTAATATACCAAAAGTTTTATGCACCTTTATAAACATGCTATATCACATAAAATAACATCAAAATAATTTTCTCTAGCCTTGAAATAGTGGTTCCGAAACCACTGTTCTAACTAGGCCCAAAATCGGGCTGTTACAAGTAGGACTCGGGTTTTTAAAAGGTAAATGGTTTTCAACTGCTATGCCACGTGACTAGTTTCAAAAGCTTTCGCAATGAACAATGTTTAAAGCATAATAATGTTTTTGGTACAAGGCATGTTTTGCTTAATGAACCTGTAATTTTTCAAATGAAATAAATAATTTAGCTTTTCCTAAATATCACAATCAAGGTTTTAAAACTAACGAACATTTCTATTAAATCTGCAATTTTCAAAACTCACTCCAATGTAATATCACAGATGCAGCCATAACGTCTAGGCCGGGTTTGGGGGTGTTACATTTACAGTTGTATAGTGAAAGAATCACTCATGATTTGAGTATGAGAAAATAAAGAGATAAGTATTGAAGGTACAACTGAGTGAGAGTTCTGTGACAATGATTATGAGAAGAGAAGTTTTTGCAAAAACCAAACACTTTTCTAGAAAAAATTTTGGGGACGAAAATTCCTAAGGGGGAGAATTGTAACACCCTGATTTTTTGCCTAGTCAAAACCATTAATCTGAGGTCAGAGAAATTATTTTTTTATTATTTTATGTGTTATAGCATGATTATATAAGTCTATGAAAATTTTGGTGGATTAATTTTAGCGATTTCATGCTTAATTGCGAAAAAGGACTAAATCGCATAAAGTGCAAAAGATTTGTTCTACAAGATAATGTTGTTAAATAGCTATGGAACACTAAATTAGAGGTCCTTAGTGAGCAAATAGACCAATAAAAATTAGAGGCTGAACATGGAGGCAAAGAAATTGAAAAGTGTCAAAGTTTGGTGGGCATTAGGTGACTTATTTGGTAATAAAATAAAACAAAAAGGAAAAAGGTTGTCATCTTTTCATATTTCTTCTTCATCCACCGAGAATGGCAGCAAACATGGGGGTTTTGAGAGCCCAAACTTTCAGCCACTTAGTTCTCTTGCAAGTAAGTGTTTTTGAAGGTCTTTCTTGATAATTTTTGTATATTTGTGACCTTTGTAGCTTAAGCTAACTAATGGAGGTACTAGTTTACAAAATGGTTGAGAGCCTAGGGTTTTTCCATGTGAATACTCATTCTTTTCTGAATTTTTATGAAAGAAAATGAATCTTGGTTGTTTAATTAACAACTTTTGTGGAAGGATTTTTTCTGAAAGGATTTTTTATGAAACCACCTCAAATGGACCTTTTTGTAAAGGTTATAAAATAGGTGATAAATGTGTGGAATAATTGAAATTGAGAGTTGCTACAAGCTTAAACCAGTTTCAACTAGGCTTGGTTAATGAGGAAATTTGATGAAAATCGTTTTACGGGCCTAGGGGTAAAATCGTAATTTTGTGAAAGCTTAGGGGAAAACTATAAACTTGCCAAAGTATGTTTTATGGGCAACTAGTAATAATTATAAAAATTCACCTAAGCTTGGGTTCTGTTTAATTTCATGAATTTGCACTTTTATGTGATAGGGACAAAATAGCAAGAATGTGAAACATTAAGGGCAAAAGTGTAAAGTTGTCCTAATGTGAATTTTTGGACTAAATTGTATAAATTGATGACTAAATAAGTAAATTTTGTTATTATATAGATTGGGGAGAGACAAGATTTGGACAGAGAACGAGGGAAAACAAAGTATTGGGTTAGTCGACTCAATTCGTTGATTCAGCGAATGAGGTAAGTTCATATGGTTAGTTAACAATGATCAATTATTAAATTAGAAATGATATAATGTATTATTATTACGTAAAATTGTTATCAAATCATGATAATATGAGATTGAATTGAAAAATCAATCTAAGAAAAATGCAGGGTCGAGTACAATCTGACTAAGACTCGTGATGAATTAACGAAAAAGACCATGGTTGGACAATGACGATATGAGAGCCAGTGTAAGACCATGTCTGGGACATGGCGTTGGCCTCGATATGTGTCAATGTAAGACCATGTTTGGGACATGACATCGGCACCGGTTTATGAGAGTAGTGTAAGATCATGTCTGGGACATGGCATCGGCCTCAATTTGTGTCAGTGTAAGACAATGTCTGGGACATGGCATCAGCACCGGTTTATGCGAGCCAACGTAAGACCATGTTTGGAACATGACATCAGCATTGTTATGTAAGTCAGTGTAAGACCATGTCTGGGACATGGCATTCACCTCAATATGCGAGCCAGTGTAAAACCATGTTTGGAACATGACATCGGTATTGTTCTATGTGTCAATGTAAGACTATGTCTGGTACATGGCATCGGCACCGATGTATGAGAGCCAGTGTAAGACCATGTCTGGGACATGGCATCAGCATTTTACCCTTTTATATAAGGCTTATCAGGTATCCTTTAGTATTCCAACTGCTTCAACGGGTGCTTTAATGATTGTGTCATGATTGAGAAAAGTCATGATGATGTTACAAGTGGTACAGGTGTGTGAGCAAAAATCATGAGAAATGATTTCGGTTTATGATGCACCTTGGGTAAGGATGCAAATAAGTTAGTCATGCCCATGAGAATTATTTTGTGATAACCTTGTGATTATGGTTCTATGCTTATGATGTATAAATATGTATTTTTACCATGATGGTTGAAATGATTTGTAAAGGTGTTATAAACTTAGTTATCATTATTTTACACTAAAATAATTTTGGACAGAAGCAGTAGTTTGAGTTTGAAAATCCACCAAAAATAGTGAAAATTGAGTTAGAAATTGAATAAAATATAAAATTAAATACTATTGAGTCTAGTTTCACATAGAAGAAACAGTGTAAGAAAACGAATTTCACGTTATGAGATATTGGGATTTTTGTGAGATAGGGCTAGTGTGATTTCAGGTTCCCTTGTCTACATTATCCGAATTTTGTACTATGAGATACTTAATTTTTAGTGAAGAAGGGTTGAAGCTATCAAATAGCAGAATAGGGGAGACTTTAAAGAATAAACTGTACTTATTGGCTAAAGAAAAAATTCTGAAAATTTAATGGTAAGAAGATATGTGAGTATAGTTTCAGAGAAAATTTTTAGATCTTAATTTGGAGTTCTGTAGCTCAAGATATAAATAATTTAGTGACTGTGACTCGAGTAGACAGCTTGAGATGAACAAGAGTAAATAGTAGAATTTTGTGCAATTATGATTGTATTAACTTGAGAACATGTTGTGAGAATATGGAAAAAACATGTCAATAAATATATTATTACTTTCATATGGACTTACTAAGCTATATAGCTTACCCCTTCCTTTTTCCTCATTTTATAGGGTCACTAGCTAGCTCGGGTTGGAGATCGTCGGAGATTCCATCACACTATCCAGCTATTGAAGGGTATAAATGATTTCAAGCACTGGCATGTATAGGGACTTAGTCAATTGGATATGTGTCATTTGATTTGGCCAAATGTATTGGCTCATAATGGGAATATGATTCATTTTGTATATGGCCATGTGATGTGGCTCATATTGGTTATTGGGTTGTAAACCTATCCATATATGCATGAATGTGCTAAAGGTTTCATATGGTGTGGTCATGTGTGTTTGGTATGGATGAATTGTAAATGTGCCCTATATTACTTGATGGTTTTAAAGTGACTAAATTGGCCTATGGATAGACCTTAGCATAATTATGAAGTGTAAGAATGTGTTAACGATAATTATGGCATGAGGTTGATAAGTTTAAACTAGGCAAAGTATGGTGCCTTGTGCATGAATAAATCGATATGAAATTACCTCGAAAAGTGCCATTGAAGTTATGTTTAAGTAGGTGCTAACGAGGGTGCCAAGTGGCTTGGTAAATAGCCATTTTCTAGGCCATAGGGGCAGAGACACAGCCATGTGTCTCATCCGTGTGGAGGACACGGTCTAGCACATGGGCGTGTGACTTGGCCGTGTGACCCTATATCATTGGTAACGTCATAAACAGAGAGTTACATGAGCTGAGGACATGGGTGTATCCCAAGCCACACGGGCTTGTATGACCATACGGCCTAACCCACACGAGCGTGTGACTCTCCAAAACTAGAAAATTTTCAAGTGTTGTAAAAAATTCGTAAGTTCTTGGTTTAGTCCCGAACTACCCCCGATATATGTTGTAGACCTCGTGAGCCCATATAAGGGACATTATGAATATGAATGAATGTTTTTAATTTGAACAAAATTTTTATGGCTCGATTTTACATAGTTATGTACGTTTCAGTCTAGTAATGCCTCGTACCCTATCTTGGCCTCGGACTCGGGTAAGGGGTGTTACACTTACTCTACCATGCCCTATAGATCTTGAGAAAAGAATATGATCTCCATTTGGGAGCTCCAATACTCATAGTGTTTTGCTTCGAATATTGTTATTTGAATGGGGGAATTGGCGAAGAACAATAAAGGGTTCGAAGAGGCCATATTGGATCTTCATACCAAACTCTATAGATTCATGAATGTGAACTACTCAAATTCTCTAGATTCATGAATGGAAATTGAAAATTAACTTTAAACAAATTTCCTTTAGAGAGAGCTCTAATTCTGTGTTTTCTTGGCAATTTTATGTTAGTTTGTTGGTGGTTGTAAGTTTAGCATACTATTAGAACAATATATTTCATATTTGGAAAGGTTTTGGATGAATTCATGAAGTTTTGAGTTTATTCTTGTAACACCCTCAACCCAATGCGATTAACCGGATTCGGATCTTGAGTGTTACCACACAAATATAGACACAAGCTTAATTTACTTATGCGATTTACAAATAATGACAACCTTCTTAACTAAAAAATTTCAAAATAAAATACATAGGTAAATATAATGAGTAAATACAACTACAACACAAGGTAGTTAAATTACAATGATATTTAACTTGGAATCCTAAACTATTACCGACACCCCAAAGCATGGATTTCTAAGTGGATATTTAAACTTCAAATACGTTGCTAACTCGTTCTGTATGCATAATGACCCGATACACCACTTATTGGCATAGTCTTGGCATCGTCCCTCTTGGCACAGAGTCACATCAATTTACCTTTAACATATCGCACACACTGGTAAATTCATAAGAACTTAGTGAAGAAAACGTCATTTACCTGTACAAGGCTTGCACATTGTTAGTGAAGAATTGTTATGATGTTCTTATTATTCTGGTCTTTCAACTTGTTTTTGGCAAATACTTTTCTTAGAATTTCATTCTTCATTCTCTATGGATATCACACCCTACTCTGAACTCATTAGTTACCCATCAACATCTTCGATGCACCACTTACCTCTTTGAATCGGATCTTTCATAAGTCTTTACCCATTTCCATTAAAGAGGTTCATATGACCGAATCACCGTTACTCTTGTATACGTAACTTAAAACCATCATTTCACCACAATTCATGTTTGATCACATATAGAGATAACTGATACCTTTCTTCAGATATAAAATTAGAAAAATCCTTATTCAAAATATGTTTCTTTTATGTTTTCCCATAATCCCTTCTGCATCTCATCACTTCATTATTCACAGTCAAATCTTGGTCCTGCATAACACTTTATCATATCCCATGAAGAAACTATGCCTTTTTCACCTTTCTAATCACACTTACAAGCCAAATTGATTGCTCAAAACAGCTTAATAAAGGATTCACCACATGAATAATTCTTTTAGGGTACATCATTGAGAGTCGTATAATTACACACCAAGAACATCTCTTTTCAGAGTTCGCCATGGAGACTTGCTATTAGTCTGCACCACAAGGGCATTACTTTTAGAGATAGCCATAAAATCTTCCATTTTGTGATTTACCATAGAGGCTTTCTTTTTATTGTAACACCCCTTACTCATAGGGTTCAAGGCGTTACCAGACTTAAACATAAACAAACATAGAAAGTAGGGCCATAAAATTTCGTTCAATTTAAAACCATTCATATCTTAAGCATATTGTCCCTTATATAGGATTACGAGACCCAAAACATACTTCAGAAGTGGTTTGGGACTAAAACAAAAACTTTAGAAAACTTTGGATAACTTTGCAAATTTTCTTACTTTAGAGAGTCACATGTCCGTGTGGGTAGGCCGTGTGGTCACACATGCCCGTGTCCTCAGCCTGTGTAACCTTTTGTTTATGACGTCATCATCCAAATAAAGTCACACAGCCAAGTCACACGCCCGTGTCCTTTAGCCGTGTGGCGAATTAAATTCCAAAAATTAAGTGAAGACTTCACACAGCCTGGGCACATGCCCATGTCCTAAGGCCGTGTCCCTCACACAGCTAAGACACACGGCCATGTCTCTGCCTGTATGCTACTACTGGGCATTCTGTTTTACATAATTAGGGTGCAGGGGACACACGACTGAATCACACGCCCATGGGGCAGTTCATGTGTCACACACAGCCAAGACACATGCTCGTGTGTCTAACCGTGTGGACAAATTTGAGGCTATTTTCCAAGCCATTTGCCACCCTTATTCACTCACAAACTTAAACCCACTTCATGCATGCAACATGGCACATGTGGCTATTCAAGCATCCACATTCATAGATAAAATATGTCTATAATGTCACATGATACATACTCAACCTATCATGCCTTATTATAGCATTCCACACCAATTTCATTTTTGTCTATCATTATAAACCTACCTTTAAATTTCACATTGGTACCACATTTATTATTATCCACATTAACCATATTTCATTCATTAAACATGTATACCATCCATCACATTCATTAATATGAACAACCACATCAAGCATAACACATTTGTATGCATGCATGAATAATTAGGGTTACAACCCAATAATCAGTCTGAGCCACCTCTCGTGATCATATACAAAATAATCATAATATTTCCATGAGCCAACATATTTGGCTATTCAATATGACACATAACAAAATAACCAAGTCCCTATACATGCCATATTCAAAACATTGAGACTAACAGTACCCAAAATATCCAATTGATAGTGTGATCAAAAACTCCGACGTCCTTCGATGCTCGAGCTAACTTGGCGACACTATAAGAAAAGGAAAAGAAGGGGGGTAAGCTTTAAAGCTTAGTAAATTCACATGCAAATAAAATGCAACTTAAACAAACATTAATCATACATTTAGCATAATGAACATAGTCTTGCATTTTTATCAAATCTCTTAAACCTACTCTTTATATATATATATTCTTACCCCAAGTTCATCATATCTCCTGGTATTCTTATGAGTTCGATGTACATACCTGTGCCACTTGCACATAATAGCTTACTTTCTGGCCTTTGTTGCAATCATTAAGATTATTCATTGATCTTCTCTTGAACTACCCATTGAACACTCGGAATACTATCGGATACATTGGAATCTTGCACCTAAGTGCCCCATATGTAGCCAATGCTACCTCATATCTTATATCACATGTTGCCTGCTTTTGAGCTACTCACGTGTCTGCTCACACAGGCTATCAGGTATCCACAACACATGCCAGACTACCCCGCCATCAGTAGTATATACGAGACCAGTACCCGAACCGCCATAACATGTGTCGCATAAATCATGAACCCAAACCATAACTCATGAGTTCAGATCACTTAATTTCCTAGTGACATGTCACTTGTACCCTAAACTATTCCTAAGGTTCTAACAGGATTCTTCAATACCACCTTTCTGTCGAACTTGCTCATAATGTCGATTTCAATGCTCATGGCACCAATCACAGACTTATGGAATAATTAAAGCATAACACATAATAAAATTTAGGTATCAAACACATGATACAACATTACATTAAATATATAAATACTTACCATACATGCAATATTAAAGCATTTAAAGTATGGTACACATTGCATAATTTGTATATGAACTTAGGGTTCGTTCATAGTGTAGGACTTATCTGATCTTTCAATTGTTAGAATTTTTCTCGGTGCAAAAATGATAAGAACGAGCCTAATTCACGTAAATTTTATTTTTCCCCCGATCAAGTCCCGAATCACATTTTTATTGATCTATAATGCCAAATTTAGCTTGTTTAATACTCACATTGCTTGAATCGACCGATAATTCATACTTAGGTAAAATTACCTTTTTACCCTTAACTTTTCACTTATTTATGCTTTGGTCCCTAGGCTCGGAAGATGAAATGCATGCATTTTCTTGGTTACCCAAGCCTAGCTGAACCTATAGCATGCTCATATCAGCCCATATTTTCTTTTATTTCATATTTCTACTACCCAATTTTACATCTTTTACAAATAAGCCCCATTTTAGGTGTTTTCACTAAAAATCACTTAGTGAAAGATGTTCATTACACATCGAACTTTCATATTCTTCCATTAAACATCAAAATACAAACATGTCACACATGGGTAAAATTTCATACATGAACCCTAGCTCAAATAAAGGGTAGAAATGGATAGATCGGTTGATGACAACTTCAAAAATACAAAGAACATTAAAAACGAGACTAGGATGCACTTGCTTTTGAGCTTGAAAGATAAACAAACCCTAGCTATGGTGACCCTTGGAATTTTGGCACAAGCAAGAAGAAGATGGACAAATTTTGTTTTCTTTTTCCCTTTTTATTTATTTATTTACCAAATGACTAAAATGCCTTTAAGGCCTTTCTTTCAAATTTTTCCTATTCATGCCCATTTTTGTCGAAAATTTTAGAACTTGGTAAAATTGCTATTTAAGGACCTTTAATTAATAATCCAATGTAATTTCATGCTTGAAGCTTCTAGAACACAAGTTTTGCAACTTATTCAATTTAGTTCCTAAAGTCAAATTGGACACCTTAGGCATAGAATTTCTTCATGAAAATTTCATACAAACATGCAATCATATCATAAATGTCATAATGCTCATAAAATAATTATTTCTACTTCAGATTTCTGGTCTCAAAACCACTACTCCAACTAGACCCTATTTCGGAATGTTACATCCATGGTTTGCCACAAAGGCTTTCAATTCATTTTACGTCACAAAGGCTTTCTTTCATATTACGTGACAAAGGTTATCTTTTCATATTATGCCACAAAGGCTTTCCTTATCTGTCGTGTTTTTGCTATATGGATTTTCCTAAACTCACATATGTGAGGTTTTCCCATTATTGCATGGGACACGTAGAAAACCCCTTTAGGTAATAGCCTTACTTTAAGTTCCTTTAAAAAAATCCATCTCCATGGATTTTTCCTTTCAAAATTCATGTTTAAAGTCCCGACAGACCCCTTTAGATATTACCTTAAAGACAGACATAGACTCACTTCACAGACCATTTGTGCACTAACAGAAGCTACATTCATCTTTTAACAAATTATACCCCATAGCATACATCCGAGACATACATATGTGGTTGAACCTAATTTTCTCAAATTCCATACCATAACACGCATTCTATTTTCAACAATTATTAATACAGTTACATAACTATCATAGCACACTTTTCTAGCTTTGGTTTCATTATTCAATCAATTTCTACAGGAATGTTTCATATGAATAGTATTCATACAAGAGTCAACTTAGACACTCACTTGATTCTCACCTACTGTAGTACAAGACTCTAGATCCAGACTCCCATTGCGCAAATCAACAACAACTACTTCTACAGAACATAGAAACCCATCAAGATCTATTCATATACCCTTTTCTCCATCATTTCTAACACTAGAAATCCCCAAGCAATGCCTTTTCTCTTTATCTTACTGATTTACCAAATCTAACAGACTTACTCTTTCACAACATAACATACAGATTCGTAAATCCTACCTTGACATAGAATAATCAATGATGAAGACCCTAATCTACAACTTAAAATCCTTATTATTTACGAGTTAATATATTTTGAGAACAATCCTTGCATAATATTCTAATGTCTGCTATGCACCCAATCTATATGCCAAAACAAAAATTGGGCGAATAGGTTACGCCCCACAGATATCTCTCATACTACTCGCTCGCACATAGGACCTACCAAAACTGAGAGTTACTGTAACACCCCTTCCCCGTATTCGATGCCAGAACAGGGTACGAGGTATTACCGAACTTAAACATAAGCAAACATACAAAACCGAGATGTAAATTTCCATCCAAATTTAAAACTTTTCATAAACATTCATATTGTCCGTATAATGAACCTACGAGGCCAAAACATACATTAGAAGAGGTTGGGGACTAAACCGAGAACTTTGGAAATTTTCACAACACTTCGAAAATTTTTCATGTTTTAAGAGCCACACGCCCATGTGGCTTGGGACACACCCATGTGGGTAGGCCGTGTGGTCACACACGCCTATTGCCCTAACCCGTGTAACTCATTATTTGTCATCCATGAACAAATTGAAGTCACACGGCCAAGGCAAACGCCTGTGTGCTTAGGCCGTGTGTTCGTGTGACAGCCCTAATGTGACCCTAGTCGGGAAGTGGTTTCGGGACCACTAAACCGAGTCATAAAAATAATTAACTGTCATAATTGATGCTCATTATATGTACATGTGCATGTGTGAAAATTTCATGTTTGAATTTTGTTAATTGTAAGTGAATTTTATCAAATAGGATTTATGTGAGAAAATTTAGAAATGTGCTAGGCAAATGCAAAGTGGCCTATTAATGCATATTGTGAAAATGATGGGTTTGCATGTCAATTTACCCAAATTAAGGCATAGTGGCCGGCCATGCTATGAGTGGAAACATGTCACAAACATGTTATGTTAGTGATGTATGTTAGGAACAATAAAATAAGGAGTATGGGTAATAAAGAAATGGAAAAAAGAAAGAATGTGTGTGATTGTTTCTCCCCCCTCCCCATTGCCGTGAATGTAAGGAAGAAAACAAAAAAAAAGTGTCCATCTTTTTTCATTTCTCTTGGCCGAATGTTCTAAGGAAGAAAGGAAACAAGTTGTGTTCTTTGGTTCTTCTTGGCCGAATTGAGAGGAGGAAGGAAGGAGTGAAGCAATCGGTCATCTTAGGTCGATATTAAGGTAAGGAAATTGATACTAGTTCTTGAAATCCTAGTTGATTTTGAGTGAGATATCAAGTTATTGTTGGTAACCCATGTTGAAATTGTGATTTTGGAATAAGTAAGGTTTTCGGCTATGGAGATTAATAAGGGTGATGGTTGTGTTTCATGCTAAATCTAGATGAACAATGGTAGTTGCTTACATCTTGATGATTATGAGTTTCTTTCTTGGTTCTACCTTAGATCCATGAAGTATATTTTTATTTGGTGTTGTTGGAAGTATCGACCATGGTATATCCATAAGTGTGATTTATGCTTATTGCATGGTAGGTAAGATTTATGTTTTGGATATATGTTTAAATTTGGTTATAATCAAATTTGTGATTCGGCTCTTGCACATATATATATATATGATTGCACATGATGTATTGATATGACCTATATATTATCTCAAGGTATATACTTACACATGATGGTACTTCGGTTATGGATTAAATGATGGATGCGTATTGAGTTATAATATGTAATGCATTAGTTAGTAAAATGTATGCCATTTATGTGTGGTATTAAGTATATAATCGGCCTCAACATAGACATGCATATTCGGCCATAGGAAGAAGATTGGTGTTGCATGTATTCGGTTAGAGGCAAGCATATTGATGCTTTTGTCTTGGCTTAGAAAATTCGGCCAAGGGGGAATATTAGCTAAAATGTTGAGTTTGATTCATGATTTCCATATATATATGTGACTCTAATGCCTAAAGTATATATGGGCTAAGTACCTTGAGGTTTTCTTTTGATGTTCGAATGAATTGTATTAAATTGCTTGATGTGATTAAAAATGCATATGACCATTGTGTAGTTGAGCTAGAAGGTGGCCATATGACCAATCAAACTCCTTGTCATATTCGGCCATAAGCTAGCATAATGAGACTTTAATAAGTTAAATTTGTTTGAATTAGCTCAAGAGCTTAGAGGACCACAGTTGGATAAGGGAAAGGAAAAAGTTATCGAATAGCCGCTGAAAACGTTCGACCACATCCGAGGTAAGTTTTTGAGTAATAGAGCTTAAATTATGATTTGATTAGATCATGTTTTAAGCAAATCAAAATCATGCTCTTTGTGTGTGGCTATTGAGCCGAAATTGCAAGAGTGATAAGTGTCTTGTGTTTGAGTTTTGCTAATGAAAATGAAATACGAATGTGTCATGATTTATTGTTAAATGTGCATGGTTATTCGAATGATGTCCGGGCTAAGTCCCGAAGGCTTTGTGCTAAGTGACCATATCCGGACTAAGATCCGAAGGCATTTGTTGGAGATACTAATTTCGGGCTAAGCCCGAAGGCATTGGTGCGAGTTACTAAATCCGGGTTAAGTCCCGAAGGCATTTGTGCGAGTTACTATAACCGGCCTATGTCCCGAAGGCATTTGAACGAGTAGCTATATCCGGTTAAATTCCGAAGATACGTGATTCGGGAATGAACGATCTTGCTGTAAACATTTCAGTTAATACGCTTGTAACATCCCAACATTGAGGTATGTTTTGTATGTGCTTTGAATTAGTTGAGCCCTTACAAATAAGTATTCGCTCAGTTGATAAATGAGCTACCGGCCTTTAGCTAAGTTGATCTTTGTGTATGAATATAAGGCTTAGTAATATGAAGTAAGTATGATATTGAAAATTTGTGCTTATGAAATTATCTGTTTAGCTACATGAATGCTATACTTTGGTTGTGTCTAAATTCTTTGCTCAAAACTTACTAAGCATTTAATGCTTACTCCGTTTCTTTGATTCTCTGTTTTATAGATTTTGGTTCTTCAGCTATCGGACTCGGGATTTTGAAGTCGAAGTCGCCCACACTATCAAAGCTCCTTTTGGTATACTTTTGGTTGAACTTTGAAATGGCATGTATAGGGCTACCCTTTTGTTGTTTGTCATGCACCCTTCGGTTTTGTGTAAATTTGGATAGCCATGCGGAAATGGCTTAAATATACTTTGATCATAGCATTATAATCGTTTTGTATGTTGTCCGTCGAGAGGTATAGAAATGTTGGTAACGGTTAGCCATGGGAATGGTTATTCATGATCATTTTTGGAATATGTATGACAATCTCTAGTTGATCCATGGAGGATCATGAAATAGGTAAAGTTTACCTTAAAAATAGATGCTGGCAGCAGTAGTGATGTGGATGTGAAAAATTCACTAAAAATAGTAGGAATGGAATTAAATAGTGAATAAATTATGTAATTGAACCTTGATGAATTTATTTTCATAGGAAAGTAACGAAACGTTCATATGAACAGTATATTGTGAGATGTTAAAGTTTTCGTGAGACAGGGCCAGAACGGTTTATGGATCCCCTAATCTGACTTTGGAAATTCATTATAAGTTAACCAGATACATTTTGAAGTCATGCCATATATGTATAGATTCCTCTTGAGTCTAGTTTCTATAGAAACAAACGGAATCAGTATTGAAGCCCTGTACAGGGAGATATCCAAATCGTAATGCATGAAGGTCAGTGTAGTCGTACCGTGTAACAGGGGAGACTTTAACTAATAAACTGTACTAATTGGACTGACCAAAAATTCTAGAAAAAAATATGTAGATGGAAATATGAGTCTAGTTTCAGGGAAAAATTACGAAACTGATTTTCAAGTTTTAGACCTAAAGATATGATTTTTAAGGTGACAGTGACACAGTTAGCCAACTGCCTGGAAATTTTTAAAATGAACTGTGCAAGTAAGTGAATGTAGTCTGTGAACCCCTCGTGTCCGACTCCGGCAACGGTCTCGGGTACGGGGTGTTACAATTTTATTGGTATTAGAGCTACGGTTTAGTCGATTCTAGGACTACCGTAATGCGTTGGGTCTAGCTATACATGCCATTTTATGTGATTATTTGATAGTGTGGTGATTTCTGACAATTGAAATGTGTTTATTTGTAGTAATGGATCCCGATCCCGACCGAGCGGTAGCTGATGATCTTGAGAGTGTAGCGCCTGCTCCCGCACAAGCGACAGTGCCGGCGGACTCTCAACCTAATGCTAGTAACCCGAATGATGAAGCTAGACAAGCTTTCTATAGCGTGATGAATGATTGGTTCAACCAATACATTCGAACTAATACGGCTGTTCCACAACCTCCATTCCCGACAAATACCACCCCCGCACCTACCATACCTCCGGTAACTGACCAAATAAGGTCAAATAAGCCCCCAGTTGATAGAATCCGAAAACACGGGGCTACTGAATTTAAAGCCACGGACAGCGATGATGCCGAGCAAGCGGAATTTTGGTTGGACAACACTATCCAGGTACTCGATGAGCTATCTTGCACACCCGATGAGTGCCTAAAGTGTGCTATCTCCTTGCTACGTGATTCTGCCTACTATTGGTGGAATACGTTGACTTCTGTTGTGCCTAGAGAGCAAGTAACTTGGGAGTTTTTCCAAACCGAGTTTCGAAAGAAGTATATCAGTCAGAGATTCATTGACCAAAAACTGAAGGAATTTCTTGAACTCAAACAAGGTTCCATGTCGGTTACCGACTATGAACGAAAATTTGTGAGGCTTAGCCGGTACGCACGAGAATGCATTTCCTCAGAAGCCGTGATGTGTAAACGTTTCAAGGATGGGCTGAATGACGATATAAAGCTGTATGTAGGCTAAGGTGGGAGCAAAGGAGTTTCGTAAGAGGTCTTCGGGGAAGCCCATCCCACAGTCATCGAAGAAATTTAGAGATGGCTTAGGCCGGTCTAGAGACACTTCAGGCTTTTCTAGACGAGACCGCGATCGACCCCCTGTGAGTGCACGAGTCACTTCGGTCGCTAGTGTTGGAAATGATCGTCGGGACAGAGCAGAGTGCCAGTATTGTGGTAAATGGCATTCAGGGAGTTGTAGATTCCATGATCGCTCCTGTTACAAGTGCGGATCAGTTGACCACTTCATTAAAGATTGCCCGAGGTTGTCTAAGCAGAATATAAATCAAAGCGGGAAACCGGGTGCTACCACTGCTCGAGGTAGACCACCCAGAAATACAGGCAATGCTAGTGGTGGTCAGAGAGGATCTAAAGATGCTACGACCAGATCTGAGGCTCGTGCTCCTGCTAGGACTTATGCTATACGCGCACGCGAAGATGCTTCCTCGCCAGATGTTATTACGGGTACTTTTACTCTCTTTGATACTAAAGTGATTACTTTGATTGACCCTGGTTCTACTCATTCTTATATATGCGAAACCTTAGCATCCAGTAAGACTTTACCTATTGAGTCTACTGAGTTCGTAATTCGGGTATCAAATCCCTTGGGTCGTTACGTGCTTGTCGACAAAGTGTGTAAGAAATGCCCCCTAGTAATACGAGGTTCCTATTTTCCGGCGGACTTGATGCTTTTGCCGTTTGATGAATTTGATGTTATTCTTGGTTTGGATTGGTTGACCGTGCATGATGCGGTTGTGAATTGCAAAAGCAAGACTATTGATTTGAGGTGCGCAAATAACGAGATAATCTGAGTTGAGTCTACGGACTTAAAGGGGTTGCCAGCTGTAATATCAGCAATGTTGGCCCAGAAATATGTAAGAAAAGGGTGCGAAGCATACCTTGCGTATGTACTTGATGACAAAGAATTAGAAAAGAAACCCAAATCTGTGCCGGTGGTTTGTGAATACCCGGATGTTTTCCTGAAGAATTACCGGGTTTACCACCTGTTCGGGAGGTAGAGTTTGGTATTGAGCTTGTACCTGGAACTACGCCAATTTCGATAGCCCCGTATCGTATGGCACCAACCGAGTTAAAAGAATTGAAAGCTCAGTTGCAAGAGTTGACGGATAGATGTTTCGCTCGACCAAGTTTCTCACCTTGGGGTGCACCAGTATTGTTTGTGAAAAAGAAGGACGGAACCATGAGGTTGTGCATTGACTATCGTCAGCTGAATAAAATGACGATAAAGAATAAATATCCGTTACCGCGTATTGATGATTTGTTTGATCAACTAAAGGGAGCTTCAGTGTTTTAAAAGATAGATTTGAGATCGGGTTATTATCAGTTGCGAATTCGAGATTCGGATATACCCAAAACTGCTTTCAGAACGAGATACGGCCACTACGAGTTCTTAGTGATGCCGTTTGGGCTCACTAATGCCCCTGCAGTATTTATGGATTTGATGAATCGGATCTTCAGACAGTATTTGGACCGGTTCGTAGTTGTGTTTATTGATGACATCTTGGTCTATTCAAGAGATGAGACCGAACATGCTGAGCACCTGAGATTAGTGTTGCAAATTTTACGGGATAAGCAGTTATATGCTAAGTTTAGTAAGTGTGAGTTCTGGTTAAGAGAGGTTAGCTTCTTGGGCCACGTGGTATCCGCATCGGGTATTCGAGTTGACCTGAACAAAATTTCAGCCATACTTAACTGGAAGCCTCCGAGAAATATTACTGAGGTTCGGAGCTTTTTGGGACTCGCCAGTTACTACCGACGGTTTGTAAAAGGTTTCTCGATGATAGCCACACCCATGACGAAGCTACTTCAAAAAGATATTAAGTTCGAATGGACAGAAAAATGTCAGAAAGGTTTTTATCAACTGAAAACTTATTTGACTGAAGCCCCAATTTTAGTGCAGCTCGAATCAGGCAAAGAGTTTGTCATCTATAGTGACGCCTCCCTACTTGGGTTAGGTTGCGTGTTGATGCAAGAAGGTCGAGTTGTGGCCTATGCGTCGAGACAATTAAAGCCACATGAGAAAAATTATTCGACCCATGATCTCGAATTAGCTGCCATCGTATTCGCCTTGAAAATATGGCGACATTACTTATTTGGTGAGAAGTGCCATGTATTTTCGGATCACAAAAGACTCAATTATTTGATGACTCAAAGAGACTTAAATCTGCGACAAAGACGTTGGCTTGAGTTGTTGAAAGATTATGAGCTTGTTATTGATTACCACCCGGGAAAGGCTAATGTGGTTGCGGACGCGTTAAGCCGGAAATCACTGTTTGCTTTACGAGCGATGAATGTACACTTGTCTGTTCTACCCGATAATGTGTCAGTAGCTGAATTAAAGGCCAAACCATTATTGATTAATCAAATTCATGAAGCTCAGAAAGTCGACGATGAATTGGTTGCAAAACGGGCTGAATGTGTTCCGAATATGGAATCCGAATTTCAAATTGATGATGACGATTGTTTGAGGTTCAGAAGTCGGTTGTGTGTTCCAAGAAATTCAGAACTCATTTCGATGATTCTGAACGAAGCCCATTGTAGCGAATGTCAATTCACCCGGGGAGTACGAAAATGTACAACGATCTGAGACGCCAGTTTTGGTGGCATGGTATGAAACGAGACATTTCCGATTTTGTTTCAAAGTGTTTAATATGTCAGCAAGTAAAGGCGGAACATCAAGTGCCTACGGGTTTACTCCAGCTAATCATGGTACTTGAATGGAAATGGGATTGAGTCACGATGGATTTCGTATCTGGGTTGCCAGTATCGGCAAGTAAGAAAGATGCGATTTGGGTTGTTGTGGATAGACTGACTAAGTCGGCTCACTTTATCCCTGTACGTACGGATTTTTCATTGGATAAACTAGCTGAAATGTATGTTTCTCAGATTGTGAGATTACACGGGGTACCGATTTCTATTGTGTCGGATAGAGATCCGAGATTCACCTCGCGATTTTGGAAGAAATTGCAAGAAGCTTTGGGTACCAAGCGGCACTTTAGTACCGCTTTTCACCCCCAAACCGATGGTCAATCCGAGCGGATAATTCAGATACTTTAGGATATGTTGAGATGTTGCATCCTCGAGTTCAGTGGTTCATGGGAACGGTATTTACCTTTGATTGAATTCGCTTACAACAACAGTTTCAATCAAGTATTAAGATGGCACCTTACGAGGCTTTGTACGGTCGTAAATGCCGTACACCATTATTTTGGACCGAGCTCGGTGAAAGTAAAATTTTTGGAGTTGATTTGATTAAAGATGCTGAACAGAAAGTAAAAATAATTCGTGAGAGTCTGAAGGCAGCCACAGATCACCAGAAGTCATACGCGGACTTGAAACGAAAAGACATTGAGTATCAGGTGGGAGATAAAGTGTTTCTTAAAGTTTCTCCTTGGAAAAAGATACTCAGATTTGGCCGTAAGGGCAAGTTGAGCCCGAGATTCATTGGGCCGTACGAAATCTCCGAACGAGTTGGTCCAGTTGCGTATAGATTGATTTTGCCCCCTGAACTTGAAAGATTCACGACGTCTTTCATGTTTCGATGCTTCGACGTTATAGATCCGATCCGTCACACGTGATTAATCCATCAGAAGTTGAAATTCAATCTGACTTGAGTTATGAAGAAGAACCGATTCGTATCCTGGCTCGTGAAGTGAAAGAGTTACGAACAAAAGGGTTCCATTAGTAAAGTGTTATGGCTCAAGCACGGGATCGAAGAAGCTACTTGGAAATCGAGAACTCTATGAAAGAACGATACCAACCTATTTACCGGTAAGATTTCGGGACGAAAATTTCTTAGTGGGGAGAGTTGTGACAGCCTAATGTGACCCTAGTCGGAAGTGGTTTCGGGACCACTAAACCGAGTCATAAAATAATTAACCGTCATAATTGATGCTCATTATATGTACATGTGCATGTGTGAAAATTCATGTTTGATTTGTTAATTGTAAGTTTTATCAATAGGATTATGTGAAATTAGAAATTGCTAGGCAATGCAAAGGCCTATTATATTGTGAAATGGGTTGCATCAATTACCATTAGGCTAGTGGCGGCATGCTATGAGTGGAAACATTCAAAACTGTATTAGTGATGTATTTAGACAATAAAATAAGGAGTATGGTAATAAAGAAATGGAAAAAAAAGAATGTGTGTGATTGTTTCTCCCTCCCCCCTCCCCATTGCCGTGAATGTAAGGAAGAAGAAAACAAAAAAAGTGTCCATCCTTTTTTTCATTTCTCTTGGTCGAATGTTCTAAGGAAGAAAGGAACAAGTTGTGCTTCTTTGGTTCTTCTTGGCCGAAGTTTTGGATATATGTTTAAATTTGGTTATAATCAAATTTGTGATTCGGCTCTTGCACATATATATATGATTGCACATGATGTATTGGTATGACCTATATATTATCTCAAGGTATATACTTACACATGATGGTGCTTCGGTTATGGATTAAATGATGGATGCGTATTGAGTTATAATATGTAATGCATTAGTTAGTAAAATGTATGCCATTTATGTGTGGTATTAAGTATATAATCGGCCTCAACATAGACATGCATATTCGGCCATAGGAAGAAGATTGTGTTGCATGTATTCGGTTAGAGGCAAGCATATTGATGCTTTTGTCTTGGCT